>NC_060949.1:328949-332821 GCF_022045245.1 Lucilia cuprina
AAAAAAAAACAGAAGTCTCTTTTTGTTTACTCTTTTGTTGCGTATACGCAGTATTAACTTTTTGTTATTAGTGAGTTATATAATACTCTTAGTAAAGTAACATTAAGAAACTCTTGTTGTGTTATTTAACTTTCTTTGAGACATTCGGATTTCCTTTCTTGAGGGAGCCATTTGTATAATCTGTTTTGTGATCTTTTTCTGTTTCTTTTCCTGTTTAACAGAGTCGTTTAATAGCTTTCCGTGTCCAGGAAGTAAGAATTAATTCTCTTTTTAAATAACAGAACAAGTCGTAATCCGGAAAGATATTGTTAAATTCTTAAATCTCTGTACTTTATTTATTTTCATCAAATCACGGCAAAAGTTATATAATTATTTTCATTGCAAATTATTTTCGATTTTTTTAACTTTTATATGGTTTTGGAAAATAGAAAAATGAATCGAGATAGTCTTGCCCCTAGTGACAAAACCACTTCATGTGAGTTATGTCGAACTGTAATTTTGTCTAAAACTAGCCAAATTCAAACGTGTTGTGGACATATATTTCACAAATCCTGTTTGTCTAAAAGCATAAAAACTAGACCATATTGTCCGATTTGTAACAACCGTATTGTTACAGAATCAAGCACAGAAGGTACAACTGGTGTCACAACACGATCAAAAGCGAGTGATCAGAATACAACAGAACCATCTGAGGTTCTTAGCTCCTCGTTTAGAGGCCCCTCAACACCACAAGTTGAGGAAGATTCCGTTTCGGTTCAACCAGCATTGGTCCCAATAAATCAAAATACAACCAGCTCAGGTTCCTTTGCTTCTAATCCTGCTGTTTCCATTATACAGAATGATGTTCTAAAAGACATGATTACAAAGATCGTTTCAGCACAACAAGCCCAATTGTATTCTGCATTGAACAGTCAGATATCTTCTCTAATTGAGTCTAATATTCAATCTAGCCTTGCAAGATTCAGCCCCACTATTTTTAGTAATGCTCAAACACAACAACAACACACGCAACCCCAACCTTCAGCCAATCTAACATCACCACTTATGCGAACACTACCCGCGGTTGAGCAACAAACATTTAGGGAAATGCTAGGTATGAGTCATGAAACCCCATCTCATTCTCGCTCTAATAATGTAAACGCAAACCCAAGACGGAACAGTAACCCGCAGAGATCTGCTTTGTCATCTGATTTATATGTCCGACCAGATAAAGTATTGCAAACTATTTCTAACTGGAAAATAAAGTTTTCGGGGTCCACAAATAGTTTGTCAGTTGACTGCTTTATATACAGGATTGAGGCTCTTACTACTCAGACACTATACGGGGACTTTGACTTGCTATGCAATTATGCTGGTTCTTTTATCGAAGGAAAGGCTAATGATTGGTTCTGGCGATTTCACCAACGAGATCCTAGTATTACCTGGCCTAAACTGTGCAAAGCTCTTAGGGAACAGTACAGAGATTCTCGTACCGATATTGATTTCTTAGAATTGATACGAGACAGAAAGCAGAAACCTAATGAGTCTTTTGATAGTTTTTATGAGGCAGTTAACGAATTGGTTGATCGCTTGAAAACTCCAATCGAGGATACAACTCTAGTTGAAATTTTAAGAAGAAATTTACTACCAGACATACAGCATGAGATTTTAAATACCCAGATTTACACAGTGCAACATCTTCGTGATGTTTGTAGAAGAAGAGAGTTTTTTATGGCTGATATCCGTAGGAAACATGGGGTTGGTTTTTCAAGGGCACCTCCAATTCACAAACGTATCTCAGAAATAGATAGAGAGTTTGTGGATGAGACTGAAGAAAGTGTAGTATGTGATGGCGATGAAGTGGCGGAACTAAATTTAGTCTGCTGGAATTGCCAGAAACCTGGCCACAGATACCAGGATTGTTTATCAGTACGTACCATTTTCTGTTATGGTTGTGGGAAGGCAGATACATACAAACCGAACTGCAAGCACTGCCAGTCAAAAAACTCGAAATTCAGTGCACAGAGATGTGCACAGAAAAACCAATCTCCGGAAACGGAAATATAGTTTCAATTTTACGAAACCCTGCATTAGAATCAACTTTAACGGCAAACAATTACACCAAGGAACAGGCTACCGATTCAGAATCACTAAGCTCGTATAGATTTGACTCTCTCAAACACCTTTCCGATTTTCCTCAAATTTTTAAACCATTTCATGTCAGATTAAAAGAATATTATCAAATAAGAAATCGAATTTTTAATAATAATCCTAAATCTAATAGATCTTCTTTACGTATGCGAAGTTTTTGGAAGAAAGTCAAGCAATTTAAAAACAAATTTATTGCATCCGTGTTGGATAGACCATGTGATGTAAGACCATATGCTGAGGTCGTTCTCTTTGGCAAGAATATTTTAGGCTTGTTAGACACCGGTGCGTCAATAAGTTGTATTGGTTCTGAAGCTGTAAAAGATTTTTTGTCCTCAGGAATCCCATACAAAAGAATTCGATCATCCATTAAAACTGCTGATGGTAGAGCCCAAAATATAGTTGGTTTTATAGAAACCAAGGTCTTGTTTAAGGGAATGGAAAAATCTATCACTATTTTCATAATCCCTGGTCTGGAACGGAATCTATTTTTGGGAATAGATTTTTGGAAATTGTACGATTTGCTGCCTGATAATTTAGAACAGTTTTCTCTTTCGCATTCAACTTCCTCAATTAATGAAATTGTTAAGCAAATTCCTCTGTCGCCAACACAAAAGCAGAGAATCCAACAGGTTATTAATCTGTTTCCTTCTTTTACTAAAGAAGGTCTAGGCAAGACGAGTGTTTTAAGTCACGTAATTGACACAGGAGATGCTAGGCCTATAAAACAAAGACACTTTCCTGTTTCTCCTGCCATTGAGAAATTAATTTATGAAGAATTAGACAGAATGTTAAATCTAGGGGTTATAGAGGAATCGAATAGCGCCTGGTCTTCGCCAGTAGTTCTGCACAGAAAGCCGGGGAAGAATAGGTTGTGTCTGGATAGCCGGAAGTTGAATGCAGTTACAGTCGGGGATGCTTATCCCCTTCCACAAATTGATGGAATCTTAAGTAGACTACCAAAAGCCGAATTTATAACCAGTTTAGATCTCAAGGATGCTTTTTGGCAGATTCCGTTAGATCTGGGATCTAGAGAGAAGACAGCATTCACTGTTCCTGGGAGACCGTTGTATCACTTTACTGTAATGCCTTTTGGGCTTTGCAATGCTCCGCAGACCATGTCTCGTCTCATGGATAAAGTGATACCGCCATCTCTCAGGACGGAAGTGTTTGTTTATCTTGATGATCTTCTGATCATTTCGGATACATTTGAAAAGCATCTTGAGGTTTTAAGGGTTATCGCAGGTAAAATTCGGGAATCTGGACTAACTATAAACGTAGAAAAGAGTAGGTTTTGTGTACCGGAAGTAAAGTATTTGGGTCATTTGGTTGGTAACGGGGTTATTCAAACGGATCCGGAAAAAGTGTCCGCCATAACTGATTTCCCAGTACCGCGATCCGTAAAACAAGTTCGAAGATTTCTGGGAATGACTGGCTGGTACCGGAAATTTATTAGAAATTATGCTTCTATTACTACACCTATGACTGATTTGTTGAGTAGTAAACGAAAATTTGTTTGGACCGATGAAGCTCAAAAGGCTTTCGAAGTTTTAAAGTCTCATTTGAGCACCGCTCCCGTTTTACATAGCCCAGATTTCACTAAACCGTTTTTCATACATTGTGGTGCTAGTAAAACAGGTATAGGAAGCGTACTGGTTCAAAAGAATTCGGAAGGTGAAGAGGTTCCTGTGGCATTTATGTCCAAGAAACTCAATCAAGCCCAACGAAACTATTCAGTAACCGAA
>NC_060949.1:332921-335560 GCF_022045245.1 Lucilia cuprina
TTCTCCCTTAGGATAGAAAAAACGTAGAGGCAAATCCAACCAAATCCTAAATTGACAAAATCAAAATTCATGTTACTGGACTCCCGCCAGTATTGCACAGTTGAGTGCTCGCTAATGAAATCGAACGCCCCTTGAGAGGCAAAAATACTATTACAAAATGGATTACGCCCCACAAATTTTCTTTTCCCTAGTGATATACCAAACAAATCTCTTTAAACTTTTCAATAGTGAAATGTTCAGAGATTCCAGAGATGTACCATATAATCTGTTATTGATATTACGGGAAGTATTTAACTGCGTAAATTCTAAAATATAAGTGTTTACTTTGTGTTTTCTTTATTTCTTTTCAGGTAAACTTTGGGATTGGTAACTGGACTCGCACAACATAGATGCTTAATCTATATTGCACAACTGAATCTGTATAAAAAAAAAAAAACATAAAGAAACAACACAACTTAAATCTGCATCACAGAATTTATCACAGTTTTACAAGTCTACGATTGCAAGTTTCCTATAATTGCACTAAATGTCATTGCTAATCTCGGTTGGTGTAACCTATCACAGCTAGTATTTTGGAAATGATGAAGATTTTCATAATAATATTCCGGACGAAGCTCAATTCGGGCATAACTAATTTATATATTTTATAGAAGCAGAATACACAATGAAAGAATACGGAAATGAAATAAAAATGTTTTAATTAATTTAAATACAGTCACTTTTTACCCAAAGTATATTGATATGATCTTGTCGGAAGAGTGAGAAATATCCGAAGAGTGGCAACAGTGCACGGAATATCCCGGATTCTGAACATTTTCATAGCGAATTAATTTAATTTTTTGTAAACTCAAGCTAAAAGTGATTGATAATAAGAGTGACGTGTGATACAAATAATTGTGGGAAAATTTCAGTGAAAATTGTGTGACAACTTGGCAATTGATTTGAACTTAATGCGGTTGAAGCATGGAAATGATATTTTAATAAAAGCGTGAATACATAATTGTTTGATATAAAAATAATAAAAGTAAACTGTCATAGTGAAATAACTACAATAAAGTTGATAATTAAATAAGCAAATAAATAAATAAAAGAAACAATAAATCCTAATACAAAACATGCAAAAATAGTAAAATTTATATCAGAAAACAAATAGTGCAAAATTAAAAATAATTAAATAAATAAATTAAAATTAGAAAAAAATGGGAAATTAACATAATGAATAACATAAATAACATGCAAATAAGTAAATAAATAAATAAATAAATGATTAAATAAACATATAAATAAGTAAATAAGTCAATAAATAAATAAGTAAATAAAATAAATAAATTAATAAACAAATAAATAAATACACAAATAAGTAAATAAATGATTGGACAAACATATAATTGTATAAATATAAAAATAAACACATAAATACGTAAACAATAAAATAAATAATATATTAAATAAAACACTAACACAAATTTTAAAATATAAATAAGTCAATAATACATAGAAATAATTGTATAAATAAGCAAATAATCAAAAAAGTAAACAAATAAATAAGTCAATAGGTAATATCATAAATAAAACTATAAAAAAGTATTAAAATTCATGCATGCAGTTTCATAATTAAGTTTGGCATGCATATATAAAGATAAATGATACTCAAATTTAAAATATAGTAATATATAGCTAAAAGTTTATAATCATAATTTTTCTTTAATTGGTTTAGGCAATGATGGACGGATGTGGAGGTCAAAGCGGTTACCAAAACTTTACGAATTCTTCATGTGGCATACAATCAACAATACTACAACAAAACAAAGTTATCTACAGTCAAATTGCACATGACACTGATACTACACACTTCACGAAACAGATCATGACAGGCTATCAGGTATCACTAACACTTAACATAATAAATAACTTTATAAATAATTGAAATCTAAAACAAATCATTTTCAGGACAAATGGATACAACTCTGATACAACACACTTCATGAAACATATCAATGACAGGATATCAGACGTTGTACAACATTAAAGACTGAACATGATTATCAACAATAAAAACTACAAGTTTATACTAAAATTCATTACTAGCAGGACTGAAACTTAACGCTGATACAACACACTTCGTTATACACATGATACGACAGGATATCAGACATTAAACAACACTCATCACTAACAACGATTCCAGATAAAACTCAAAACTCATTCACAACAAAAAGAAACGAATACAATACAGTTGGGGACACTTCGGGTCACTCGCAAGATATTGCGTTTCACTTCTAAAGGCATTCCTTCGCCGATCATCATATCCAAATGTTCCACTGACATACACTCTCCATATCGTCTTGGAGCAGTTATGTCAGCCAACTCCTGCGATATGGATCACGGTTGCAATAAGTTTATAGGAGAACTCTAATTGGCTATTGCCACACGTTTTGGTGTCGTACGTGTCCTACTTCCTCGCAACTTAAGTTACTTTTTCATGGATTTGAGAAGTAGCTTAAGTTGTCTCATTTAAATTGGGCGCCATATTGTTACAGAACGTGTTTCTGGCGAGGTTTCCAGCTAACTCGGGCATGTATAAGTCCTCAGGCGGTTCCAACCCTACTCACCAGACACAGAACCGAACACTAAACAAA
>NC_060949.1:335660-336671 GCF_022045245.1 Lucilia cuprina
TTGAAGAAGCTTTGTGTTTGTTAGAAATCATTGAAATGTAAAAATAATAATTTTTCAACATCCAGCAACAACCAGCTTTTGAAAACACTCTTTCACTAGGGACTGACGCTGCCACAATGGCCAAATATTTGTTAGCAAGTTTAGCTAAAAAGGGATATTTATTTTCATTAATTTTCCACCATTCCAAAGGGCACTTTTTTCTTTCAAGTGTGGGCTTATTTATATATTTTTCCAATTGAGCACATGCTTTTTTGATATTATTCTTATTTGCATTTGATTCTTTGTCAAAATCATCCCAATAGATCAGCTGAGTAGTATATTTAGCAGAGTTGCATTTTTATACTATAGCAGTTAAATTTAAACAGATTATGTTGTACTTATATAACTCAAAAGTATTGAGTAGTTACCTTTTAGTATTGAGTACCCAAAAATTAAGGTAAATACTCGATACTCGATACCCACTACTCAATACTTTAACAGCACTAATCAGTATATAGCTAATATGAATGTTTAGCACTGTAAGGATTTGAAGGGAAGACTCTTTTGTGTTATTCTAACCAATTAGGAAAAAGGTGGTTTAAGAAATATTAGTGTAAAGTAAAACAGTAGTTTGTATGGTAATATGTACATATGTTTTATAAAAATAGAAAAAAGATGAAACTGGTCAAATACAAATCATGTTTTATGGGTTAATAGCTGCCCATTTGCTTTAGTATTTACTCTTAAAGCTCTTTGCTTAAAGGCCTATAATAGTACAACTTCATAGAATATCTACTATTAAATTCGATTAAAATACATTAACATTTATTTTTATACCCTTCACATTCGTCAGAAGGGTATATATAAGGTATATATATAAGATCCTTATAGATAGCGGAGTCGATTAAGCCATGTCCGTCTGTGTGTCTGTTGAAATCAGTTTTTAGAGGACCCCAGATATCGACGAGATCCGAATCTTCAATAATTCTATTAGACATGCTTTCGAGAAGATCGCTATTTAAAATCAGCAAA
>NC_060949.1:336771-379271 GCF_022045245.1 Lucilia cuprina
AAACAGTACGGATGAGTCGAATGAACTCTGCTCCTCAACTATTAATTATCAAGAGGAAGAAGAAGAAAGTGTTGAAAATATAAATTTTGAAAGTGCCTCCAATGAACAATATTTGGAAAAAAAACACTGAAAGATAAAATCGGGGAATGGTACTTCAAAAATAGACCATCTCGCGAGTGTTTTGAAGAACTCTTGCAGATTTTATTTGATGAAAATATAGATATTCCTTTAAGTGCTAATTCATTCATTAAAAAACGGGAACAACTTACAATAAAAAATGTTATTCCTGGTTTGTATTGTCATTTTGGCATAAAAAAGCAAATATTAAGAATTTTAAGTGGTATTTACAATTGCAACAAAATTAGCATTGATATAAATATTGATGGACTACCATTGTTTAAGAGTTCTAGAACTCAATTGTGGCCGATATTGGTAAAAATTGTAAACTTTCCCAATATTTCCGTATTTGCTATTGGTGTGTATCTTGGAAAAAGTAAACCAAGTAGCATCGACTGCTTCTTAAGTGAACTCTTAACCGAATTAAAGGAATTAACTGAGAATGGAATAGTTATCGAAAATAAAATTATCGGTTTTGAAGTTCGTGCTGTTATTTGTGATGCACCAGCAAAAGCATTTGTTTGCGGTATTGTTGGTCACACATCTTCCCACGGATGCACAAAATGTACCCAAGTTGGAAAAAAATTAGGTAATGTTTTGTGTTATTCACCAATGTCAGCAAATTTTATTTCTGATGCTGACTTCTCATCAAGAAAATACTTAAACCACCATCAAAAGGAGTTTTGTTGTAAGCAATCACCTTTTGAAAAGTTCGGACTACTAATGGTGACACAAGTACCACTTGATCCAATGCACTTAATCGACCTTGGAGTGATGAAAAAAATTCTCGTTCGAATGAACTCGGATAAAACAAATTTTAAAATAAGCAAGGAACAAAAAATTGAAATCTCCGCCCACCTTAAATCTCTAAAAAAAATACATCCCACGAGAATTTTCTCGTTATCCCAGAGAATTGGAAGAATTATGTAATTGGAAAGCCACCGAGTTCCGTCAATTTTTATTATATACCGGTATACTAGTTTTGAAGGATAGAGTGCATTCCGATTTCTACTATGAATTCCTCTTATTACATTGCGCTTGCCGTATGTTATCCTGTCCAAGAACGTGCGAACGAAATGTAAAAAATGCGCAAGTATTACTAGAACTGTTTGTCGAAAATTTTCCGGTAATTTTTGGCGAAAATAGCATATCTTACAATGTTCATGGTCTTCTACACATTAGTGACTGTGTAAAAAGGTTTGGACCGCTTATAAATTTTTCCTCGTATCCTTTCGAAGATTACCTACAAAAATTAAAAAAGTATGTGAAAAGGCCATCACAAATTTTACAACAAATTCATATCCGAATTCAACACGAAACGATGGTGACAGGGAATCGGGAATTAAAGTTTAATGAAAAAAATGGAGTTATTGTCAGTGTACTAACGTCGGAATATTTCCTAAGTACTTTTTGTCCTAACAACTTTTGCGCTATCCGACCTTTCATACCCATACAAATCACCGGATTTTCAAGAAATGGATCTCTATCAATATTAGGACGCCGATTCAGAACTATTAATTGCTTTTTCCGGGAGCCTTTTGATTCAGCAAAATTTTTAGGAACATGTTTAGTTGATCTTAGTAACATGGGCGATGAAGAACAATTTCCTATTGAAGATGTTGAACTAAAGTTTGCAGGATTTCCAAGTGATAATCGATTTCTTTTGGTGCCACTCTTGCATGGTTGCAAATAATTAAAATTTAATGTTTATTAAAAATAACCATCATAATATATGTTTATATACATATTACTAATTAATATTTTTGTAACATATTTATTATTTACTTTTTAATGCAATATTCATTATTATTATGTAGTAATTTTAGACTTAATCGCAAAAAAAATCATAAAATGTTTTTATCTACATAAATATAATGGGTTTGTCTCAATTTTCTTCTACAGAATTTTTTATTTTATTGAAACGTTTTATTTTTGTTATACCTATTCATTAAACAACTTATGCATGAATTAATGTTATTTTTAATAAATCATATTTTACATTCATTGTTTCATACTATAATTATTTGATGTACTTAAGTTTTCTCTACTCTGTATCATCAAAATTAAATAAAACTGTAAACCTAAGAAAGATTTTCTTTTTCGCATAGTTTTTGATATTTTCTTACTACAAACAATTTTCTCTCAATTGTTATTTTCTCATATTTTTATTACCAACTGCAAAAAGACAAAAATTGTTCTCTCTTGTTAGTTATTTACTCAAAACCGGTTTTATTACATATTTAAATTATTTTTTTTGTTTTATTCTGTAATGCTTTCTCTTGTGTTTTTAAACAAGTTTTTATCTTGTTAGCTTGTTTTTTTTTTCTCAAAACAAGTATTTATCTTGTTAGCTTGTGAACTCAACAACATACATTTACTGTTGTTGTTGTTATCTAAATTATTTCTCTTCTCTTATTTGCTTCTTATTCAAAACCAGTTTTGATCTTGTTAATGAATTAACAAGTAAACAGAATTTACTGTTGTCCTTTTCATCTGGGTTATTTCTCCTGCACTGATTTTTACAAGAACCTGTTTTTATCTTGTTTTTTTTTTGTGAATTATAGAATGCAAAAATTTTTGGCAAAATTCTTTTTGATAAGCATTATACAATTCATTTTTTCGTTGACACTCGGAGTGGAAGTTAATAAAGTATTTAATTAAAAAAACAAAATGTCAAGTATTAAACGGTGTACAATAGATTTACAACCATTGACGGAATCTACCAAGGAAACAAATTCTTGCCAAGATTGTTTTAATTTTAAAGTGTTTGAAGAAAAATTTAATAAAATGAATAGTAAGTAATTTTATATTTAAATTCATTAAATTAGAAGTTTTATTAATTGATCTGTTTTATCTATTATTTATAATTTCAGGTAACATGCAAGAGCTTCGAGGTATATAATTATTTATATTTATTTTGCACGATTATTTTTAATTTATGTACTTTGTTAAAAATTTATACCTTATTTTAATTGCAGAAATTATCGTTAAACAGAACGAAGCAATAATGGAGAGCCTAGCGAAGCAGAAGGTTTTGGCAGAAAGAGTCCTTCATCAGGAAAATGAAAATAATAACTTACGTTCCGTGTTTCCTATAAATAGTGTTGAGGAACTGAAGAAAATTGACACCACGATTTGTGAGGAGAATCGAGATCTCTATGTGAGTTTGTACTACCTAAATATGACTCTAATGTTAATATATTTATTTTTTGAACTAAATTAATTTCTTTCCTTAGATTAATATAATGAAGTCATTATTAAAAGGACGATTACCAAAAACTTTTACCGATGTAATTTCAACACGTGTTTGTATGGATGTTAATGTCGATGGTGTTCATGGTAAAAAACGACTCAAAGATTTTAAAGCCTTCTACCATGCTTTAAAAGGTAACACATATATTGAAATATATTTATATATTTTCCATAACAAATTTCTTTTAAATAGATGCCTGTCGATCTCTTGGTTCGGACGAGCCTGAAATGGACATAAGAAATTCCCTTAAAATTATTAAAAAACGATTTATACATTCAGAATGTGTTAAGAACAAAAAAAAATAATAATGTTTTGGATGTATAGTAAATTTTCTATAAATGTGATATGAATTTAGTATTTTAATTTTTGTTTTGTTTTTTTTATTGTTTTTTGTACTTTTTTAAACTATAATTTATTATAAATGAAATATTTTTTGTTTTAAATGTATAGTAAATTTTCTATAAATGTGATATGAATTTAATATTTTAATTTTTGTTTTTTTTAATTGTTTTTTGTACTTTTTTAAACTATAACTTATTACAATAAGTGTTTTATAAATGAAATATTTTTGTTATATAATTTGTTTTTATACTTTTTTTAATAAAAAATAAACAAATTTACAAAAAAAATATTTTTTTACATTATTTGCGAAAGGTAATAAATTAACTAATAGTTAGCTTTAAAAAGTCAATTTATTACTAACATAACATAATTAGTATATAGCTGACTATAAATGAGGTAGTTTCAAGTTAACAATTTAATAACCAACTTTTAGTTCGTTAAAAATAATCGACTTCGACCAATCTTTTATATAACTTACTTTAAATTAGCTAATTTTAAGCTGAATTTAAGCTAACTATTATATAACTAACTTTAAGTTAGTTTAAAAGTCATGCAGAGTCGGACAATTGACTACTGCCTTTGACATCGCCATGTTAAAATAGTCAGTTGGCTTCATTAAAAATAATCCAAGTATCAACCATAACTAGTTGATGAAAAAGTCGACTTTTAATGAATTTAAAGTTAGTTGAGTTGCTGGCAGGGTGGTTTTATTCAGCTGTGTATTTTTTTGTATGTTTGGAATTCAAACATACAAAGTATACACAGCAAAAAAATATGATTTGCATTTTTTGTTAAAATAAAATAATTTTCCCTTTTGTTTTGCAAATATATTTTTTGATGAATAGAAAAAAGTATTTAAAACGTTTTCAATTATATGAGAGTAGATTGTGAGTTATTGTACAATAATTTTTATGCGAATAATGTAAGTTTGAAATTTAAAACTAACACAAATTTTTTCCAAGTGCTTTTTAAAACAATTTTTTTTACGATAAACAAAAACAAAATCTACGTCTCGTCAATATTTACCAGCAATAAATCAGAGGTCGAAGTCGAAGTTGCTTGAGCCGCCGCCGAAACATTCGGCTTAAATCGACTCAAATTTTTTTAATGTTTTTATTAACTAGACTGTTAGATCAATTATGTTTACAATACACTATGGTGAAGGGTATATAAGATTCGGCACAGCCGAATATAGCACTCTTACTTGTTTTTAAATGCAGTGTTGTTGTTTTGCATTCTTATTTTGTTTTCTATTTTTTAATTCAAGCACATGTTTGTGTGATAGTGTATTGGTCGAAACTTTAAACGCTTATATTTCCAAAAATACTGAACCAATTTGATTCTGCAGTGAGGCTCGCCAATCTGTATTAAACAAAAAAAAAAGAATCAAGAAAATCGGTCAAGTAATAGAGCCGGAAAATGTTCCCAATCTTTTTGGCTTTGCGTATTAATATATACTAGAATATATAAAGGGAGCTCCGCTTCCCAAAATTTCCAATTTTAATATTTTTTGAGATTACATGTGGCATCACTGGATTCCTTAAATGTGTTGTTTACATTTTATGTTTTGCTTTGTTTGCTTGTTATGTTTTGTAACAACTTTAAATGCTTATAGCTCCCAAAATCCTGAACCGATGTAATTAGTATATATATTCTGCACATCTGCGAAAAAATACCTTTAAAATGATTTATCTTTGGCCAAAATCGTATGTATACTGTAAAAGTAAAAGGGGTCACAAAAAATCGCTTTGCCTATTAATTTTATAGGAGATGATGATAAGAGCAATATTTTTGCTAAATGTATGGATATCAATATTTGGTTATGAGCTATGTGCGTTTTTTCTGATTTTCGGATGGGAACCTTTTATATGTGTTTTTCAATTATGGACCGATCGGCAAAACATTTCACAATATTATTTCTCTATATATGAACAACACTTGTGCCAAACTTTATTTGGATATCTTAATTTAGTAATGAGTTATGTGCGTTTAAGTTATTTTCGTTAGTGGACCTTGTATGGGAGCTATGACCAGTTATGGACCTATGGAAAAAAATTATTAGCTATATTTTTGTGTATATGAGCAATACTTGTACTAAATTTTGCATGGATATCTTAATTTAGTAATAAGTTATACGCGTTTAAGTGTTTTTCGAAAGGGGAACTTGTATGGGAGCTATGACCAAATAATAAAAATTTCATATTAATATTTCTTTATGTTAGAACAATGCTTGTACCAAATGTTATATGGATATCATAATTAAGTAATGAATTACGTGTGTTTAAGTGATTTTCGGGAGGGGACCTTGTATGGGAGCTATGACCAATTATGGACCGATAAAAAAAACTTTCATGGTTATATTTCTGTATATACGAGCAATGTTTGTACCAAATTTTATATGGATATCTTAATTTAGTCATGAGTTATATGCGTTTAAGTACTTTTCGGGAGGGAACCTGGTATAGGAGCCAATATGGACCGATCGAAAACGTTTTTCACAGTAATATTTTTGTGTATATGAGCAATACTTGTACCAAATTTTATATGACGTTTTTATATAGCGTTTAAGTGATTTTCGGGAGGGGACTTTGTATGGGACCTACGACCAATTATGGAACGATCCAAAAAGCTTTCATTGAAATATTTCTGTATATAATACACAATACTTGTACCAAATTTTATATGAATACCTTAATTTAGTAATGAGTTATGTTCGTTTAAGTGATTTTCAGGAGGGGACCTTGTATGGGAGCTATGACCAAATATGGACCTATCGAAAAAAATCTTTCACACTAATATTTCTGTGCATATGAGCAATACTTGTACCAAATTTTATATGGATATCTTATTTTAATATAGAGTTATGCTCGTTTAAGTGATTTTCGGGAGGGGGCCTTGTATGGGAGCTATGACCAATTATGAACCCATCCAAAAATTTTTCCTCTGAATAAATTCTATTGACGTAAGATTTTAATTTCTAAAATTTTGTGAAGATATTGACATTACGACGGAAGTTATTAACAAAAACCCAAATTTCCGGGAATATGTACTTTTGTATGGGAGGTATATGAAATTGTGGACGGATTCTGGCGATTTTCGGCACTTTCAAATACTTGTGTAGAAATAAACGTATGGTGATTTTTATGGAATTATCTTGCATAGTTTTCGAGAAAATTACATCAGAATGTGCGCTATTTTTCGAGGTTGTTCCAAATTTTGATTCATAACTTTTCCCGATGTGAACCGATTTTGCTCATTTTCAATAATAAACAACTTAGGAAAACGAAGATCATTTTGGGTGAATATGGTTAAATTCTATTGCTTCGTTTTATAGTGAGAGTGTTTTACACAGACAGACTGACGGACATAGCTAAATCGACTCAGAATTTGATAAGGACCCAGAATTTATATACTTTGTTGGGTCTCAGATGATTATTTCTTGGTGTTACACACGGAATGCCAAAGTTATATATATCCTCTATCACCACTGATGGTGGTGAAGGGTATCAAAAGATCTTTTAAGTCAACAGAGTTCCCCGAGAACAACTACAAATTAATGGGAAGTAATATTTTAGGAATCGGTAAAATGAATTGAATGTTTTTTGTATTGAAGAAATGGAAAAGACATCTGGTGGATATATTTGGATAAAAAAATAAAATAATGATATACATAAACTTCAAGCTTACCTTAAATAGAAAAATTGGAGAATTCAAAAAAAGTTTAGGTAAATATTTAAGTGGAAATATTTCTGTCACAAAGTTTTAAGGTGGGTACGTTTTATTAATATAATCAACATTATTTTGGGAAGGTGTTTTCAGTGCTTTTTTACGCTGTGGTACAAAAGTGTATATTGCTATTTCAACATTATCTAGTGGATTTTAAAAAAAATTAATTACATTTGACTGGCTTAAAGAGCAAAGGTTTCAGTGGAAAACAAAATGTAAAAAAATAAATAATAATCTTACTGAAGCATTATTGAAGGTTAAATAAAATGAACTCGACCGACGATGGTTAAAACTAGCCTTATGAATTATATATGGGGGAAGTTGATCAAAAGAAAGATTTCAAAGATGATGTTTCCCCAAAATATGAAGAACCTAGTAAAATTTATCAAAATACAAAAGCAAAAATTATTAATAAACTAAAGCTTCTAATAAGAGATAATCGGCATTCATGGATGGAATCAACAAATTTAAATTGCCTCCATGCGATACTCCTATTTTTGAGGGCCTGCTTTTCGCGATTTATTTCAAGCAGTCATTATAAATCACCCTAGTCTGTCCTCGGCACAAAAATTATATAATTTGCGTAGCAAAACGAGCGGGAGGCCTACCAAATCGTTACAAGGTTCGATTTGGTAGATAATAATTTTGGTATGGGAGGCACTAAAAAAAAATATATGAAAACCCTAGAATCCTTGCTCATCAACAAATGAAAACGATGTTTGGTGTCATGCTCAACATGAGACATCAAAATCTATACGTCAAATTCAAGTTCTTAACGAAAGTTTGCAGATTTTCGGCTCATTATTTCGACTAGCCCCCATACAACCGTTCCCCCAAAATAGGCACTTTTGGTTTATAATTAATTTATATGATCTATTATGTTAACAAAAGTCGGCAAAACTTAGTTTTATAGAACTTTAAATGACACTACCGATTTTTGTAATGATCGAACTTTATTTGACCCTATCCCCCATACAAACTCCATTTCAAATGACTTAAATATCAAAATTCACTTACAAACACTAATAACACTTTTAAATTCTACGCCCGACTATACATTCATACTTGTTGATTCTTTAGATTTGACCAAATCGTGGGATGCAATACTTATATATCTTTGTACAACAATACTCCCAGAAGAAACCACACGTGCATGGGAGGATCAATAGAAAAGCCACAAGCCCACTTAGAAGCAGTTAAATGAGTTTATCTCAAATAGAATTGAAATATTAGAAACAGTTAGAGATCTTTGAAGATTTTTTGGAAAGGAAAGTCAAACCTTCAAGAGTAAATCTTTACATACACAAGCTTCATTAGTAAAAACTGAGTTTTATTGCAAAAAGTGCAAACAGAATCACCCATTTTGGGCCTGCAAATATTTTAAAGCGTTACCTGTTAACGAAACAAATAAAATATGTTTTCAACAACAAATATTGGGTGAATTGTTTATCACCAAATCACTTTAAAAACAAATTTGAAAGTACGTTCTTGCACCCAATGCAACAAAAAACATAATTCAATGCTTCACAAATAATGTTAAAAGCCAAGATTCAAGTAACAATATTGCTGAAAATGATAACTCATATTTCTTCAAGCCTGGTAGTATTGATATGAAAATTGGCAATAACTATTTATAAATTTGAAATGTGTCAATCTTAATATACTAGGTTGTTTAGAGGCGTAAGAATCTAAATTTGGTTGGTATTTTTACGGTCTTGAACCTTCTAATAATATTGAAACTTTCTCCACTAGAGTGACAATTTATGAGGATTATTTTCTTAGCGAGCAAATAAAACGGTTCTGGGAACTGGAAGATTTGGAGAGAGATGAAACTATTTCAGAAATTGACCTTAAATGTAAAGATTTTTACCAGAAAACAACTAAAAGGCAACTTGATGGCAGATATATAGTGCGTTTGTTCTTCAAGGACGAATTTCCAAACGAAGTATTGTAGGACCTTCTCGGAAAGCTGCATTAGCACAATATCATCGAATGGAACAAACTCTAAATAAATCTTCCGACCTAAAAGAGGAATACAATGCAGTTCTTCAAGAATATATAAATTTGAACCACATGGAACCCATTTTTCATTTAGAAGATGAAAGTGTAAAACAGAATGCATTTCACTTACCACATCACGCTGTCATTCGTCCTGAAAGCAAATCCACTAAGGTCCGAGTAGTATTTAACGCGTTAAAGAAAAGCGGAAGTGGATTTTCGTTAAATGATGTTTTATGGCAAGGGCCAATAATTTAAAATTTAATACAGATTATTTTAGGCTGGGGAGGATCTTCTGACTAAAGAATTTTTGGAAATCGATAGCTCAAGTATAATTAAAACTTTGGGAATCCATTGGAATGCCATGACGGACATATTTTATTCGGTTTATTTGACAAATAATTATTTCAGGTTTTACGTTAGCCGTTTAATAATCGGATATTTAAAAATTATTCGGTTATTCGAAAAAAGGAAACTGGATGTTACTATTGCTTTTTGCAATAATTTTCTTCATATTACACCCTGTAAAAAGCATTCACAAATGGAAAAATTGATAAGAATGTGAAAACAGATAGAGATAATAGAGAGTACACAGACTTAATACTGATTGATCCATAGTTTCCTGCACGCAAAGATTTTTTGATGTTTGAAAATAACGTTTGCATGGTTTATAAACAAAAATATTTTTTCACTTCTTTGACTTCAATTCTATGTTTAGTTTTTTCTCAAATATAAGAAATTATTCCTGTTTATGTGAAATGCTTTTCTATATAAAGAAATTACTGTTTTTAAGATTTTCAACAAGTTCTAGAATTCAATTGAACACAAGTTCAACTATTACTGTTGCTGAAAAACTTATTAGAAATATGTACTTAAGAACACAACAATGTTTCAAAAAAACGTATTATAGAAATAAAGGCGATATAATTATTTCCATGATTTCTTTTCAAAAATCATCAAATAAATTTTTTTATAGAAAAATGATTAAGAAATAAGGAAAAGAAGAAAATTTATTATAAAAATATTAAATTTTGTAGAAAATACATAGTAATTTTACTGCTAAATAGTAAGTTTTTCCTAATCGGTTAATTGATAGTGTTCAACGTTAACACCTTTTTTTGAAACACCCTTTACCATACTAAAGGTACGTTTACACCTATCAAATATTTGTCGTTTTTTATCAAATATTTGTTGGCTGTAATGTGAACACAAAATATTTTTGAAGAGCAAACAAATTATCAGCTGTTTTTCGTGAAACATTTTTATTTGTCAACCTACAAATATTTTCTTAGTGTGAACACAATGTGAACGCCAAACATGAAACATTTTTGTTAAACGTTAAAGAAACTATTTAATAATATTTTTACGATTTCATAGAAATTTCTGCCTAAAAACCAAAAATTAAATACAATTTTGTTTCATAATGTGCTTAAAATGAGTATTTCTATTTTGACGTTTTGTTTGAAGAAACAAAGCCAAACACAATTCAATACAAATAGTAAAAGTTTGTTTGCCCGGTGTTCACATTACAACAAATAATTTCGTAAAGCAATTGACGGATAAAACAGTAAAAACCAAGATTTTGTTTGCAGGCAAGAGGAACATAACAACAAGAACAGCTAATGCGCAACCAAACCAAAAGCCAAAAATATATGTGTTTATCAATGTTGCCACCAAAAAATTTAGAAACTACACTTGATCGACTCCTAAATTACATATTAAAAAAAAAAAAAAAAATACACATGCCCTTTTTAATTTTTATTTAAACATAAAAGAACAATGAAACAAAAATAAATCATATACATACTTTTCTATATGTAAATTATTATAATTAATCCATTTATATACAGAATATAAAATTAGATAATAAAAATATCTCTATATATACACATATAGTTATAACTGAGATCACTATTTCTAATTCTTTTTGATAATTGCTTGACTAGGTTCATAGTTTTCTTTACCGTTTCTTAAAATTCCTTCACTAGTAAAAAAATGTATGCAATTGTTTTAGAAGACATTCTATTTCTTAAATGAGTTTTGCAATTTCTCAAATTACTAAAAATTCTTTCAGCAGAAGCATTTGAAAAAGGTAATATTAAAATAAACTGAATTACTTTTTTAATAAAAACATTAAAAAAATTTGAGTCGATTTAAGCCGAATGTTTCGGCGGCGGCTCAAGCAACTAAATATAGTTCGGCGGCGGCCAAGCTCCGACTCGAAGCCGGTCGACTTCGACCTCTGATTTATTGCTGGTAAACATTGACGAGACGTAGATTTTGTTTTTGTTTATCGTAAAAAAAATTGTTTTAAAAAGCACTTGGAAAAAATCTCGTCTGACAATCGTCCAGGAGTGTTTCTGACGTGGCGTCTGGGGTGATGCGCAATAGTTTTGTCTTCTAAATGTTTGAAGGGATTGAGTTGTGTATTTTGTTTTTGTGAATTCTGTTCGTCTATTTTATGTAGGTTGGTTTTATAGCGTTGTTTATTTTGTTTTTCTGTGTTTTTCGATATGTATGTTTAGATGTCTGTTGGTTTAGATGCCTTGTGTATTTTGTTTTTTATTTCGTTTAGCGTTGTTGTTGTTCATTTTGTTTTGCTTTTGGGGTAATAATAATGTAGTCGGGAAAAAATGTATTAAACTAATATGTTTAACATACACAATTGTGAAGGGTATATAAGATTCAGCACAGCCGAATATATAGCACTCCTACTTGTTTTTACTTAAATAGTACCTATCACGAAATTCGTAAAATCAAGTACTCAAATTCGCAAATTCTTTATTGAAGAAATTTCAGGATTTTTCTTATCAAATTAATAACAAATTTACGAAAACCATTAATAAAACTAAAACAATAACTCAAGTTATTTGTATTTGTACTCAAAATTCACGTAAATTTTTTATTTGAAACAGATAAATAATTTATTGTATTTTGGCAGTAATAATACACAAAATTTCTTATTGAATCTGTAATAATTTTGTTAAAAAATATATATTTTAACAAAAATTTTACTAATTTTATAAAATTAAAAATTGTAAAAAACAACAATTTTGTTTCTTAAGGTACGTTCACACCTATCAAATATTAATCGTTTTTTATCAAATATTTGTTGGCTGTAATGTGAACACAAAATATTTTTGAAGAGCAAACAAAATATCAGCTGTTTTTCGTGAAACATTTTTATTTTCAACCTACAAATATTTTCTTAGTGTGAACACAATGTGAACGCCAAACATGAAACATTTTTGTTAAACGCTAAAGAAACTATTTAATAATATTTTTTACGATTTCATAGAAATTTCTGCCTAAAAACAAAAAATTAAATACATTTTTGTTTCATAATGTGCTTAAAATGAGTATTTCTATGTTGACGTTTTGTTTGAAGAAACAAAGCCAAACACAATTCAATACAAATAGTAAAAGTTTGTTTGCCCGGTGTTCACATTACAACAAATAATTTCGTAAAGAGTTCTATGAAAGGGGAATTTTTGATATTGCAGATATATATACATTTACAATAATGATATTTATTTTATTCCATTACGATGAGGGTAGCGAAGCACACTGGGTATAGCTAGTATTTACTAAAAAGCTATATCATTGAATAATAACTTCTATATATTCTAAAATTTCATTTAATATTGTTATTCATCAAAATTTTACCACAAAAAATACAAATTACATTTCAATACCTTGTGCAAGTGGAAAAGAGATAGATAGACTAGCATAAGGTATTGAAATTATATTTCAATACCTTGTGCAAGCGGAAAAGAGATAGATATACTTGCAAAATGTATTGAAATTACATTTCAATAGTGGAAAAGAGATAGATGGTGGATCTTTACTGTCATGTTGTTGCTATTTAGTATAGTCAATGTAGCGAAAAACCTTGGTTGTTTGGAACGGTTTATAGCGATTTAAAAATAACCAAATTATAAATAACCAAATTATAAATAATTTTTATTAAATTACATATCAATAAAATTGAAAATTATAGAGAGTTGTTTATTATTAATATATTTGTATATCCATTAATATAATAAATAATTGTTTAAATAAATTGAGTAATAAATTAATTAAATAATTTCTCAATTAATTACTAAACTATAGACTAGATTATAACCTATAGACTATACTATAAACAATACTATAAACTAGAGTATAGACAAGACTATAGCTTGACTATAGACTAGACCAGCGGTTCCCCCGGTTTTTGCTTCGCGGACCCCTTGAGGAATTTATTTAAATTCGCGTTCCCCCATACATTTGATATCTTATTGTTCTAAATATGTAATTGTTCATCCGTCCATAAGTCCATAAATCCCAAGGTCAAACAGATGTAGATATGTCATTTCTATAAAATATTCCCGTACATTGAGAATAATTAATATTTCAGAGAAGTTTCAATTGCCTGTTTTTGAAGATAGAATGACTTCATTGTTGAAATGTTAACATGATGTTTAATTTTATGATCGTGAGATCTTTTACGTTCATTTTTCTTTAAGGTAACGAAAAGGTTTCTTCATCAAATATCGTCGACATGTGCTTTAAGAGTCACGTTGCAAAATTTGTTTGCGATTGCAGACGGGTGTTCTGAGTATGTTAGCTAATTTTTCGGGAAAATAATATAAGAAAGTTGAACTTCTTCGATTTTGTTGCGGAATGCGTTTATCCGCATAATATATGACTTGAACTCTTTGCGAAAGTACTGTGAATTTTACTGCATGGTTTTGACTATTTATGGATTTTCTGATGTTAATTTAATAATATTGGTCGACAAAATCAAGTTAAAATCTGTGTATCACGTCGGAATGGAATATTTATATTTAAAATTACCTGGATTAACGTATTGAAGACGAATAAAGAGTCACCTCTGTTTCGGAAATATATTATTTTAGTCCTTCCAAACAAGAACACTTTTGTTTACAATTTGACAAACTTAAATCTGCGATAAGCTTGTCCTTGAATTATGTAATGTGGCCTAACTTCATACTCTGAGATAACAGTATCTCTTATTTAATTGTAATTTGGGAACCGTTGGACTAGACTGCAAACTAGACTATAGATGCATATATTATGTAGTATAACTACATATAGTATGTTGCTACCAACCAATAAATAGTGGCCTCCGGTAGGTTAGTGGTTAGTGTTCCAGTCTGGTAGACCGGAGGTGGTGGGTTCGATTCCCACCCGTGGCACTGGTTAAGGAGCGCACAACAGGCCCGATAGAGGCCTAGGTGTATTTCTTCGGATTTGATGTGTATACATCCTCCTTTCAAACTAACTAACTAACTAACTAACCAATAAATAACAAAACAAACAATAAAAATAATAATTATCATTAATTTACGCAATTGCTTGAATTTCAATTAAATGTCACAAAAAAAAATAAATAAAATAAAACCAGTCATATAAGCGACTATTTACATTTTTGTATGAGGTGATAACACTATTTTTCGGAAAAATAACAAAGAACAGCTGTCATTGACGCTGTTTGATCTTACATTTGGTTTGCAAGATCAAATAATTATTTTACCAAAAAGACGTAAATTATTTGACTTTTGGTGTTCACATTGATGAAACAATGAGAAAATATTTATTTGCCAGCAAATCAGTTTGTTTTATGAAAATCATCCGCATTGATGTTTGTTAACATGAAATATTTTATGTTCAGATTCGACAAACAAAGTTTTTTTCAATCGTGTTATATATTAATATTATACACTTTTATTATAAAAATTTAAAAAAATTTAAATAATTTAAACCTAATAAAAATAGTTAAAATTAAAACAAATTGCCAAATTGTTTTTTTCTTGCATGAAAATATATGAAAATATTTGGACCAAATATTTTACAGGTCTGAACGTAGCTTAACGGTCCTTTTTTTATTCTCTTTTTCTTACATCTTTTTTTCATAAATTTGCTAAGAAGCATCAAAATAATTTGTTAAAGATTACTCTAGTTTTGACAGTCACACTTGTTTGACTTAGTATGGTAAAGGGTGTTTCAAAAAAGTGTTGAACGCTATCAATTAACCGACCCTTTTTTTTAATAAAAATACATAAAAATTAACCATAAAAAATAATAAACTACATAAATAAAAAGAACAAATAAAATAAATTAAAATTATAAAATCAAAAATAAAAGTATTTTAATTAAAACAAAAAGAACCAGCGCAACTCCAACAACAAACATTTGGCCACTTCGAACCGAATAAAGTGTCGTGTAGTGAAGTGCAGTGTTATTTCAACAACAAAATAATTATTAAAAGTTGCAAAAATTAAAAAAATAGCCAAAAATTCCTAACGGCATAAACTGGTTTTGTCTACAACAAAAGTGCAGTGGCTGCCAAAAGGAAACCCAAAGAACAAGAGAGACCCAATCAACGAGGAAACAACAAGAGACCCAAATTGAAATACAGCGACTCAAATAAAGAAGACCCAACAACAACGAGTAAGGACCAAACATTAAATACAATTAAGAGAAACACAAACCCTTTAGTGTGTGGGTTCGCTCTTAGATTTTTTGTCGCTGTAAATAAGAAGTAAAAAAACAAACAGTTTACCACCCATACTTATTTTGAAAAATTACGGGGAAACAAAATACCCTACACTTAGTAATTAAATTTGAAATTAATTATTATTTTTGACTTCTCTTGTTGTAAAATCGTTAGCAGGACTTTTTTGACCCAATTGTGATCCTTATTTGAATTTTTGAATTTTAAACAAAATAAATAATGGCACTGGATAAATTTGTAAATTGTACGCGGCCGAAAACAACATTCACGCTCTTGAGGTACTTCGGGTCGAACTTGATTCTCTATGGCCACAAGTCAAAAGTGCGTACGAAGAGTGTAGGGACACAAAGGAAGATTCCAAAGAAAAATCAATCGATAAAATTAAGCTTCGCGAACGTCACAAATCATGCTTAGGATCAATCAACGCAGAAATTCAAGCAATATCAAACCCAAGCAAACAAGAACGGATTTCTGCTGTAGGAAATCAATAGAAAATAATGACATTTCTTTTGTGCGGCTACCACCTTGTGACACGGACACATTATATGGAGATTTTGTGACATGGCTTACTTTTCGCGACCTTTTCACCGCGTTATACATAAAAAATTCTAGACTTAGCAAAATTGAGAAACTTTTTCATCTGATACAAAATACTGGAGGAGATGCTAGGAAAATAGTTTCAAATGCCCCATTGACCAATGAAGGTTTCGACATAGCCTGGAAAAATCTTGTAGCTCAATATGAAAACAATCGGATCCAAATCAACGAACAATTGAAAATTTTATTTGACCTTCCGGACGTTGCCGAAGACTCAGGCTCATCAATTCAAAAACTACAACGAACAGTTAATATTTGTATTCAAGCATTACATGCTTTAGGTGTAGAAACCAGAACATGGGACCCTTCTCTGGTATACCTTTGCTCAACAAAGCTCCCTCGGACCCTTCTAAAAGAATTCGAAAATTCTCTTCAAGAAATTACAAAAGTTCCGACTTGGGAAAAATTCAACACATTCTTGACCCATAATTCTAAGATTCTAGAATCTGTAGCAGCCATCACACAATCAAATACAAAGTCCGACCAGCATAGGAAAGATAATTCGAAATCGTCCTCTAAGCCAAAACCAGTTCACACTTTTCAAATAAACACGACCCAAAATGAAAACGAGCCGAAAACTAGAAAATCGGTAAACACAAACAGGTCACAGAAAAATGACTCAAACTTTATATGTGAACATTGTAAGGAATCTTACCATTTGTGGTGTTGCCCTAAGTTCTTAGAGAAAAATGTTAATGACAGAATTCACATTGTAAGACTCACAAATTCATGTTACAACTGCCTCTGTATTGATCACAGTGTCAAGGACTCTAAGAGTAAATACAGTTGCAGATTATGTAAACAAAGACACAACACTTTGTTACATAAGGGATCAGAAACACAGACCTCAGTTGTGACGAGACCCATCCAAGCACGAGCATCGCAGCAAAAAACCCCAACATACAGTCCTCGTAAGCATCAAACGTTTCAATCCCAAATATAAATCCCAAGCTTGTTTATTCAATCTTTGCTCTAAGGTGGACTCACCATTTAAATAAGAAGTCTGGGCACCAGTCCTGAAGACACTTCCATCTAATTTACCACCTCAGACTTTAGACTTACAACATTTCAATGAGACTGCTAAGTTAGAACTTGCAGATCCTCAATTTAATCAAAGCAGACCCATGCTTATAAGCCTCAACCTGGGCCCCTCAATATATTGCATGGATGCGGTCTATTGGATCCCTTTTAGCACAAAAAACTCTATTTGACAGAATCCTCACACGCCTTTGGGAGGTGGAGGAGACCCCAAAACAGGTTTTAAGTTCAGATGAGGACACATTTTGCGAAAACAATTTCAAGTCGACGACACGAAGAAATGACACAGGAAAGTATATAGTTACCCTATCCTTTAAAAATAGCGAAGAAATTGGAATTTCGAGAAACATAGCGATGGCCCAGTTCTTAAGAATGGAGCGCATGCTTAGCCAGAAACCCGAACTCAAAAAACAATACGACCAAGTAATTGTTGAGTATCTCGAGTTAGGACATATGAGGAAAGTCTCTCCCCTGGAAATCAACTCGAACCCAAATTATTACCTGTCTCATCACGCAGTAATAAAACCTTACTAAGACTCTTGGAATCAAATGGAACATTTCTTTAGACTCATTTACATTCACAGCACCAGATGTCGAACTAAAAGAAAACTACACCAAAAGAGAAGTTTTATCTACAATAGCCAAATTCTTTGACCCTTTTGGATGGATAGCCCCAATAATAGTAGACGCAAAACTAATTATGCAACAGATTTGGGTAGACAAAGTCGATTGGGATGACATAATAAAAGCCTTGACTTGTCTAATGTAGCAAAAATTCATAAAAAACTGTCCCACAATAAATACATTTAAAATTCTTCGTTGGATCCAATATAGTCCGAATTGCAATGTGGAAATTCACGGTTTCAGTGATACTTCAGAAAAGGCCTATTCAGCGACCCTTTATGTTCGAATACAATCGGAAAACTCAGTATTCACGTTTCTTCTGGCTTCAAAGACCCGTGTAGCTCCCATTAAGCAAATATCGGTACCCCGCTTAGAAATGTGTGGATCCGTCTTATTGGAAAATCTTGCATGTGGACTTATACCAAATCTTCAAATTCAAAATACCAAGACATATATTATTGGACCGACTCAACAATCGTGCTGTCCTGGTTAAATGAACCGCTCTGCTCATGGAACACTTTTGTAGGAAATCGTGTCTCAGAAATTATAGACATATCGACACAAAAGATAATCCAGCAGATGTAGCCAGCCGAAGATGTACTCCCCAAGAACTAGAAAACCACAACCTATGGTAGTTCGGACCCTCCTGGTTAAAATTACCTAAAAATCTATGACCGACACCAACACAAACAGATGATACCAATTTAGAAGCTAAAACTGTAAAATCATTTACAACCACAACACGCGAAGACCCTTTAAATCGCTTTTCAGATCTATCACGACCTTATCGAGTACTCGCGTATGTCATGCGATTCTGGAGAAATACAGGAACTAACAGAACACATCTTCGCATATCTTCAGCAGAAATTATACGAGAAGAAATAGAATTCATCAAAAATCGACTCATCATATGGACTCAACAAAATAATTTCCCAGATGAGCACAAACATTTGAGATTCAAACAGAAAATCTGCCCAACATACACACAAACAAATATAAACTGTAGCAGAAAGAAATATTAACCGTTGTACTGTAATACCACCGTCAAACTGTATTACCCTCAAACAAATATGAGCTGTATTACCAACATATTATTGCTTTAACTCCTTGTTCTTGTTATACCCACTTACCTTCGTGAGAACAGAACAGCATGCAAACATACAAAAAAATACACAGCTGAATAAAACCAAATACATCTCCACACGCACATGTAGATCTTTATCCAATTCACAGTGTTGTTGTTGCTTTTTTAACAAAGCACGAAAAAAATGTGGCTTTTTTGATGAAATTTTCAGAGGTTGTCTCGGATTTTTGCTCATATCTCCGTTATTTATAGACCGATTTTGCTGATTTTAAATAGCGATCTTCTCGAAAGCATGGCTAACTGAATTATTGAAGATTCGGATTTCGACGATATCTGGAGACCTCTAAAAATTGATTTCAACAGACGGCGCATATAAGTGTATAGAAAACACACTGTCTATAGCTAAGCGCATTTACAAAAACAAAAGAGTACCAAGCGCCAAGCCCTATGCGCTTGGTACTCTTTTGTTTTTGTAAATGCGCTTAGCTATAGACAGTGTATATAAGTATATAGAAAACACACTGTCTATAGCTAAGCGCATTTACAAAAACAAAAGAGTACCAAGCGCATAGGGCTTGGGCACCCTTGGTTTGGATGCTGATGGCGTCATTGCGTTGTTAATTTTGTTTTTGTTTTTCTGTGTTTTTCGTTATGTATGTTTAGATGTCTGTTGGTTTAGATGCCTTGTGTATTTTGTGTTTTATTTCGTTTAGCGTTGTTGTTGTTCTTTTGGTTTAGCTTTTGATGTAATAATAATGTAGTCGGGAAAAAATTTAAAATTTATAAAAGATGTTTAAAATACACTACGGTGAAGGGTATATAAGATTCGGCATAGCCGAATATAGCACTCTTACTTGTTTGAAATTATGTCTTACAACGACAGAAACAAGTGGACAACCAATATAACTGCTTTAATAACAGATGAGCTTCACAGAAAATCATACACTGGACCCATCCTCTCAGACCCCACTGCTGATTTCCTATCAAATTCATTAACTGACATTAACCTCAATCTAATAATATAATTGAAGTGGAACTAGGAAACGACGTGTACCCATCATTACGTCGGGACGGAGCCCTATCAACCGAAGTAGGTAAAGTTGTGGCCGAAAAATCTACCTTGGGCTATTTATTTTCAGGACCCATTCAAAACCTGTGGTAAACATCACCAAGTCATGGGGGCCGGAATGTTCAACGTTAACACTTTTTTTGAAACACCCTTTACCAAACTAACGGTCCTTTTTTTATTCTCTTTTTCTTACTTCTTTTTTCATAAATTTGGTAACAAGCATCAAGATAATTTGTTAAAGATCACTCTAGTTTTGACAGTCAAACAAGTGTGACCCTTTTTTTAAAAAATAAAAGTACATAAAAACAAGTAAGAGTGCTATATTCGGCTGTGCCGAATCTTATATACCCTTCACCATAGTGTATTTTAAACATAATTGATCTTACAGTCTAGTTAATAAAAACATTAAAAAAATTTGAGTCGATTTAAGCCGAATGTTTCGGCGGCGGCTCAAGCAACTAAATATAGTCCGGCGGCGGCTAAGCTCCGGCTCGAATCCGGTCGACTTTGACCTCTGATTCATTGCTGGTAAACATTGACGAGACGTAGATTTTGTTTCTGTTTATCGTAAAAAAAATTGTTTTAAAAAGCACTTGGAAAAAATTTGTGTTATTTTTAAATTTCAAACTTACATTATTCGCATATAAAATTATTGTACAATAACTCACAATCTACTCTCATACAATTGAAAACGTTTTAAATACTTTTTTCTATTCATTAAAAAATATATTTGCAAAGCAAAAGGGAAAATTATTTTATTTTAACAAAAAATGCAAATCATATTTTTTTTTTGCTGTGTATACTTTGTATGTTTGGATTCCAATCATACAAAAAAATACACAGCTGAATAAAACCAAATACATCTACACACACACGTGTACATCTTTTTCTATATACAGTGTTATTGTTGCTTTTATAATAATTTTTTGATGAAATTTTCAGAGGTTGTCTCGGATTTTTGCTCATAACTCCGTTATTTACCGACCGATTTTGCTGATTTTAAATAGCGATCTTCTCGAAAGTATGTCTAACAGAATTATTGAAGATTCAGACATCGCCGATATCTGGGGTCCTCTAAAAACTGATTTCAACAGACAGACAGACGGACAGACAGACAGACAGACGGACATGGCTTAATCGACTCCGCTATCTATAAGGATCCAGAATATATATATACTTTATAGGGTCGGAAAATTATATTATAGAAATTACAAACGGAATGACAAACTTATATATACCCTTCTCACGAAGGTGAAGGGTATAATAAACCATAAAATAAAATAACAAAATAAACTACATAAATAAAAACAACAAATAAAATAAATTAAAATTATAAAATTAAAAATAAAAGCGTTTTAATTAAAACAAAAAGAACCATCGCAACTCCAACAACAAACAGATTGAAATTATTCGGTTTATTCGCTATTTGAAATTTGACAATTTTTATTTACTCGAACGATTAATCGTCAAAAATTAATCGATTAACCGAACGGCAATTAATCGTTTGAATACTCTATGTAAAACCTATCTACCTCATCCGCTACAAAAAGGCAAATTTTGTAAATAATTGCTAAAGTATTTGATCCCATTCGTAGGCCCAATCGTAATAGTAGCTAAGCATTTACTGCAGGAGTTATGGGAAAATAAAGCTGATTGGGTATAGAGGTACAACCAAATATATTAATAAGGTGAAATACTTTTCTTAAAAATCTTCCAGATATATCCCCACTACGGATTCCAAGATGGGTAAATTTTTCACCGCAGAGCATTATACAAATTCACGGATTTTGTGACGCCTCAGAAAATGCTTATTGTACAATATCTTCAAATGAAAGCATTTGGCAAAAACAAAAGTCACACCGCTCAGGAAAATAACCATTCCCAAGTTGAAGTTATATGAAGCAGTGTTGGTAACAAAATTGTTAAAACATATTATAACATGAAATATTCATGTGGACCGATTTATCTTGGATGGATACAAAAAGCTCCTGAAACTTTAAAAACAACTGTCTCTAATCGTATAAGAGACATTACTGATACTGTCAGTCCTGAGCATTAGAAACACATCAGATCTGCGGAGAACCCAGCAGACCTTGGTAGTCGTGGCTGCTCCCCCCAGGAACTTATTGGTAACAAATTGTGGTGGCATGGCCCGACTTGGCTAGCTAAGCCCTACGAAGAATAACTCCAACCTAGAACTTTTAATCCAACCAATGATGAAGTAAAAAAGAACTATATATCTCATTCAGAATCGAACAAGTAACCGCAAATTTTCATTTGCAACAAAATCAGATTACGCAAAGAACAAATCCACTAATGAGTCAGTATTATTGCCAACAGATATTCTAGAAGAATTTTCGACATTTAATAAAGACCTACAAGTTATTTGTTATCAATTTCGTTTTATAAATCGAATTTTAAAACGAACATTTGGCACTGAGAAATTTATTACTACGGAAGAAATAAGCTGTGTAAAGATCAGACTGATTATGATAGTTCAGATAACTTGCATTCCAAAAGAGTACAAATACATTCAAGAAAAAAACCTCTTAATCAGAAAAGTTCTCTTCTCACGCTTAACCCTTTTCTAGATGAAAATGGACTTCTTCGTGTGGAAGGTAGATTAAAAAATTCAGGGTTAAGTTTTAATGAAATGAAATCATAATACCAGACAAATCTCGTTTTGCGATTCTGTTTATTGAATATTCTCATCGTATTCTGCTTTATGCTGAACACCACATAATGTTGAGTGATGTAAGACAAGGATTTTACATTCCAAGGGTCTTAAAAATGATACATAAATGCTTTTAAAATTGTACCAGGTACAGCATCAAATTATGGCATATTTGGTGCATGTGCTCGGTCATAGAAAATATTCGATTAGTTCACTTGAATTACAATTAAATATTTATCGTTTAGTTCTTTATGACCTTTAGTAATGATAATAATAAAAAAATGCTAGCACTAAGATGTACATTAATTATCTTGTTTATGTAACGCATAGACATTATGAGATATAATTAGAAATAGAGCATATTCTTATCACTAGTGCACTTGAAAATCCACCCTTAAATGGGAATATGAAATTGATAAGATTAAATGCTTAAAAAGAGTACATGAGGTCTTATCTTAGTTCTAAGTTAGTTTTAAGATTTTGTTTAATAGTTCTTAAGTTTTTAGTTTTAAAAATAAATTTAGTGTTATTCAAGATTCGTTAGAGTGCTTTACAACCACTCGCGGTCTTGTAACATTCAGCTAATTATAAATTTAATATATATGAAAAGTATATTAAAAGATAAATAAAAAGTATATAAAAAAGAAGTATACAATATGTCGACAACAATAGAAGAAGACCTAGAAGCAAGGCTACGAAAGTACATGGAATCCATGATAATCTCCATTGAAGAAACGATGAGAGATAAGATACTGATAATGCTGCAAACTGCAGAGCAGCAAATTAAAGAGGTTCCAGAGGAACCGAGAGAAGCTTCAAAAGAGCTAGAGGATGATCCAAAGAAGGACAAGACGCCAAAGGAGGTTCCAAGAGAACCAGTAAAAATCCCACGAGAGTTTAAGGAGACGAGAGTCAAAAAATGCTCCAAGAGAGCAAAAAATCTCTGTAAAAAATGAGATAATGAAAGCTCCACGAGAGCTGGAAATGGCGTCAATGCCTGAACAGGGTTCAAGAAACCAGGAAAAAAAAACCCCACCTGAGTTAAAAAGTGCTCCAAGAGAGCATAATGAAGATCGTTGCGATGAAAATAAGGAGGTAACGGAAAATAAATATAATGATGATCAAACGGTGGTTGCCGTTGAAGAAGATTATCTGCATGAGGAAGATACTAATTCTAAACAACAAAAAGAAGAGTATAAACAGAATACAGAAGTATTTAAGAAGATAACCGTTAATCTATGCACGTGTTGCTATCGTGGTGAACATGAATTCGAAGAATGTCCAAAATATGCTTCTCTTTCACATGAGAACAAATTTTGGGAGATTGAAAAGCAAATGGAAAGATCAAGAGAAGGGATAACCGGTGTTATAAATTTATACAATTCTGTAAGCGATATTGACGAAAGAATTATAGAGTTGAGCAACTATATAAAGCAATTGGAATATTGCTATTCTCAGTGCGGTATGTTCGAAATGGACATAATGATTCAATGGCACAGATCAAATGTCAAATACGAGAAAGTACTCCAATTACTAATGCAGAGGAGATTGAAATTAGCAAAGAAGCGGAAGGCGAGAATAATGAATCTTATTACAAATACAGATTTATTTTAACAATTCAACACTCTGAAGAAACCGATTCAGTTAGTGGTTTGTCTAATGTTCCTGCTAACATTTCCCCGCAAGTCCTCATTATGAAGGATTTTATGATGGTGACAACACATACTTGGGTGCTTCTGCTCATCATGATACTATAGTTTATGAAAAAGATGCATTAAATAAACAACTCAATAATATCAACTCTGAATTTAAATATGGATCTATAGTTGATGAAACTAATGCTATTGATAACACAACTGAAGCCAACATAGGCGATATGTCTTCTACTAATGCCTGTGCAAAAGTGTGTATTAATACCAATAATGAAAATGCCGATGACGACAATGATGCTGAAGAAAATAATGGTGATGATAAAATTGCCTGTGATGAAACTGGGGCTATCGATAAAGAAGGGAGTGCCGAATTAGCCGAAGATGTTACTAACGATACTGGTGACGAAACATTCTCTTACGTCAACAAAGATAATAATCAAGCCAATGAGAAGAGTATCTTGATGGAGATTTAGAATTGAAGAAAGCGAGCCGGGAGAAGAGAGCTTAGCTGTGGTTGTGGGTTCCTGGCTACTACTGCTACAAGTATAGGAAGAGAAAGTCATGGCAGTAAGTATTCAAAAATTAATATTATATATTTAGAAAAAATAATTATACATATATTAGTTTTTCCCCTGGCAGAATGTTCAAACATATTTGAACATAGTTTAAAATCTTATTTTGGTGCATGGCTTGGTCATAAAAACTATTCGATTAGTTCACTTGAGTTACAAATAAATATTTATCGTTTAGTTCTTTATGACCTTTAGTAATGATAAGAATGCTAGCACTAAGATGCACATTAATTATCTTGTTTATGTAACGCATAAACATTATGAGATATAATTAGAAATAGAGCATCTTATCACTAGTGCACTTGAAAATCCACCCTTAAATGGGAATATGAAATTGATTTACAACCACTCGCGGTCTTGTAACATTTAGCGGTAAATTTTGTATATTTGTTTTAATACATTCTTTACAGCATCCCTTCCCCCAGAAGAGGATCCGATAACCGATTTAAATCTGATAAAGACCTGGAAGCGTTTAAAAGTATTGCAACATAATTTTGCACGCAGATGGAAATCTTAATAGAAAACTGAACAACAGAATATAAAGTTAAATGATTTTGTCATTGTTAAGGATGATCTCTTATCACCCACCGAGTGGCGCCTTGGTCGCATTATAAATATTGTTCATGGAAATGACAAAAAAAAGTAAGGGTCGTAAATATAAAAACTCAAAATGGAATAATAAAACGCCCTTTAGTAAAACTATGTGAACTACCAATGCCAGATCATCCATCGAATTTAAATTCTTTTTAAATAAAACTATAACTATCTACCAGATTTTAATAAGAAACAAATAAATAAGTTGCCACAATAAATACTAATCTCACTTTACATATATCTTTATTTTCTTTCTTGTATCCTTTAGCTTCATCATGATCAGAAAGCCAGGTTGTCAACTGGGTGTTCTAAATCATCCAGTTAAGTGTCATGAGCATGACACCAGTACAACGAAAAATGTCCATTCTTCAAAAGGAATATTGTTTGAATTGTTTGGCCATATCTCATGATTTATTTTGGTGTGAATCTGAAAATCGCTGTGGAAAGTGTAACGAAAAGCACCATGAAGACGAACGACCAGTTCATTCTCGTACGCTATTTTCCAATTAAATCGAAGAACAAAACGAACTATTAGTTTATCCTTAAGTCCGATTCAACAATATGTTCAAGAAGAACCACTAGTGCAGAGACGAGATATATAAGAAGAGTAACTAGAAACTGAACTTTACGAAACACCTGAACAACTATATCTACTTGAAAGACCTGATACTCCTCCAATTATGGACACAGATATTCCACCGCTTGTCCGAGTGAATTTGATCCATCAAGGCGATCCAATGTACGTAAAATTTTTACTTGATCCAGAAGTTGACGAATCGTTTCTGTAAAGCGAGGTGGCACAAATATATCCCAATTGTAAAAATATGATGTTATTTGATGGAAGCAACTATGAAATTTTTGAGGTCCTACTTATATTTCTAAGAAACCTTACATAATTGTTGGAATATGGAAACAAAAATTGTCAACTATTTTGGATTTAACTTGCCTCAACCAATAACTGATCCACTTCTGAAAGACCACTTTCGAACCATCGTTCCTCCAGCTCACCCACATTTTGACACCTGACGTGAAGTAGATGGCATTTTAGGAAAAACTATCGTAGATGCCATACTAAAAGATGATGTAATTCAACCCTTTATTGATGTCCGCAAAGCATAAAAACTATATTAGGTTACGTTATTCAATGGCGATGGAACGGCTGTCGATGTAAAACCCATCCTGCCCCGGGAGTATGTTGAACAGAGTTCAACCCATAGTAAACACAACAATTTTTTTTCATTAATATGCTTTCTTTTCTATCTGAATAATCTCTTACACTTTCAATATTTTTACTTTCTCATTATACCCTACACCACTTTAGTGGGTCGAAAAAAAGGTGAGTCAGTCACCCTGTACTATAAAAGATGTATTAATAACATTTTCAAAAATATAAAAAATATTTTTTTGTCACGCATTTAATTGTACTAATTACATAATAACAAAATCTCCACGGTACATAAAAAATTAACTTTATATTTTTTTTAAATTTATGAAAAATTAAAGTGTTATGTTATGTTAGTGTTATGTTAAGTTTTATAAAAATGTTTTTCATGTTTTTTCCATACAACTACTTGTATGTTTCTTTTTTAACATTTTTTAAAAATGCTTATACTAATTTTTATAAAATGTGATAAATTTTTTTACGATAAATAAGCCATTTTTTTAATAGCTTCATATTTTTAGAGAATTGGAAATGGCAGACCTTATGATACCAGATATGAGCATAAATAAAATATGATTTATTTTTTAATATATCATTTGTATTGAATTTTGTCTTAATTTCCATATACTATTTTTATTGATGAAAAACTGTTTTTCTAAAAAGAAAGCTAGGATCAATTATGGATCGTTCCTTTTAAAATTTGGTGTTTTATTTATTTTTTTATAAGAAATAGATTTGCAGAATTGCATCCTAATTGTAGTGTTTAAGAGGGAATTAATGACCTTGAAGACATTTTTAAGATCTCTAAAGCCCTACTTGAGATGTACGGTTGTATGAGGGCTAGAGAAATAATAGACCGATTTAAATCATTTTCAAACAACTTCGTTCTTATGTAAAATAAGAAATATCAGCCTATTTGTACCGAATTATCTGGAAAATTTTGACTTGTAGTTTGATTACAAATCGGATGGACAAAGCTAAACCACTATTGTGCTGTAGAATATAATAAAATTTCCTCTTTTTCGATAGAAAGTAGGATCTGGAAGAGTTTGTAACAGACTGACTAATGTAGGGTATCATATGGGCGTAGACGACCATATGATACCCTACATTAGTCAGTATGTATGTTAAAAATGGGGATTATTTAAAAAAACAAAGCATTTGGTTTGTTTTTTTAACTTTATTTCGGAATATTTTTACATTTAAAAAAAGAGACTTTTTACAAGAGGGCTCAAAATATGGCCCTATCCTTAAAAATGTTGGTAGGGGGAGTTAAGTCTTCTTCAATATTATTTATGTAGAATTTAAAAGTGTTATTAGTGTTAGTAAGTGAATTTTGATATTAAATTCATTTTCTGATGGGGAGTTAGTATGGGGGATAGAGTCAAATTAAGCCCGATCAATAGAAACATCAGTAGTGTCATTTAAAGTTCTATAAAACTAAGTTTTGTCGACTTTTGTTAACATAATAGATCATTTAAATTAATTATAAGCCAAAAGGCCCTATTTGGGGGGTACGGTTGTATGGGGGCTAGTCGAAATAATGGACCGATTTTAACCATTTTTAATAGGCTTCGTTCTTGGTCCAAAAGAAGCGTGTGTGCCAAATTTCATCATCATTGATTTTGGGGAAAGATCCGAGATATCAGAAGTCGGGCATAGAATGTTTCGTCTAATATAAAAATCGTCCAAGGGTGAAATGTAGCTTCAGCCAAGCCGTAAGTATTGATATATCATATATAACGATCAGACTTTAAATGACGACGTAATATATAAAAAACAAAAAGGACGGTATTTCTAGGCGTGGCAAAAAAATAATTTTTATATTTTTAGAAATGTTATTAACATATCTTTAATTCTAGGGGGTGACTGACACAATTTTTTTTGTCCATAGAGTCCGACCCACTCTAATGTACATTATACGTTATGAAGGCATTTTAAAAGAAATTGCTAAAATTTATTGGTTTATGATCAATAATTATTTAATTTACTTATATATACAGACCTTTTATTAAATTAGTTTTAATAATTATCTGAATTATACACTAGAAATGTATAAAAAGATAAAATACCCATATAAATTGAAGGACATACCCGGGTAAGTTGGGTATTGATGTACGTAATTTTGCTCAGGTATAGACAAGACGGTTAAAAATATTTGCCATCTGTTGGTGAATAGCAAAATGAAATAAATTTCCTTAAAAATTATTTTGGTTTGTTCTATGAATACAAAGCATTGCCATATTGAAATTAGCTAAATCTAACTATCTTTTTATACCCACCATCAAAAAAGATGGGGGGTATTGATTTATCATTCCGTGTGTAACACATCGAAATATTGATCTGAGACCCCATAAAGTATTTATATTCTGGGACCTCGCAAGATTCTAAGACGATTTAGCTATATCCGTCCGTCTGTCTGTTGTTGGCACGTTAGCGTCCACAAAATAAGAGATATTGAGATGAAATTTTCCCAAAATATATTTTATTGATCAGAAATGTTTGGTATTGAACGATTTCACATAGCCCCCATACAAATGTACCCCCCGGAATATTGTATAAAGAGCTTCAAATATTCACAAATTCGTTGTTTATGAATCAAATACCATGAAATTCTACACACATAAGTTTCATGTTCATTACTGGCTTAAAAATACGACTATAGCGGTGAAATTTAACAGATGTAAGATTTATACTAGCCAAAACCTGTCTACTAAATTTTGTTATGATCGGTCCATAATTCACCCTACTGGCATAAAAAAACGACTACAGCGGTGAAATTTAACAGAAGTAAGATTTATACTAGCCAAAACTAAATTTTACTAGCTACTAAATTTTATTATGATCAGTCCATAATTGACCCTACCCCCCATATAAGGTCCCCTTCAGAAAATGACTTTAACGCTCATTACTGGCCTATACAAACGAATATAGCGATGAAATTTGTCATTATTAAGTGTCTTACTAGTCAAAAAATCTTAGTGAAATTTTATGTGGATCGGTCCATGAAATTTCCAAGAAATAAGTTTTATACGTAGCAATATCTCTCTACCAAATTTTATGTGGATCGGTCCATAGTTTACCCTAACCCCTTTAAAAAGTGTCCCCATAAAATTTCATTAATTCCCATTACTGGCTTAAAATAGGATTATAGCAATGAAATTATACAGAAGTAAGATTTATACAAGTCAAAATTTACTTAATTTTTAGTGGATCGGTCCATAATTGACCCAATCCCCTTCAGAAAATGACATTTACGTTAATTATGGGCGTAAAAATACGAATATAGCGAAGAAATTTGACATAAGTAAGTATCTTAGGAACCAAAACTATAAAACTTATTTGTGCCAATTTTTAGAGAGATAGCAGAATATTTGACGTACTTATAGCATAAAAAGTTAAAATCGGGAGGTACGGTTGTATGGGGTCACTTCAAGAAGTGACTTCCTAGTCACATCTAGAAGAGTCTTTGGCAATACCTTACTTCCAAGAGTCATCTAGAAGTTTCTACTGCGGGTCTTCCAGAAGTATCTTTCACGTTACTCTTAGACGTTCCCCAGCTCGGTATCAGTTCTTCCCGACTGGAGAAATGCTGAGTAAGAAAATTAAAGTTGTTGATTTTATGAATATAAATTTTATTGTATAGAAATCATAAGTAAAAAAAAATTGAAAATATTAATTAAATTATAACTAACAAGTAAGAGTGTTATATTCGGCTATGCCGAATCTTTTATACCCACCATCAAATCACTGCCATATAAATGAACTTTGATATTTTGAATATTTTATAATTATATATCGATATTAATGAGAACATCAGGGTAACATTTAAAAGAGGTCCATTAATGGGGTTTTACTATTGACAGTGCTAATTTATATAGGAAGAAGGTTATTTATACATATATATGGACCAATTCTCATAAATGTCTGTAGGAAGATTTCAGTTCCTTATTTATTTAAAATTTCATAGATCTACTTGTATTTTAAAGCCATTAAGGAGCATTAAAGTATATGGTAGAGAGATTTTAAATCAAAATTGTTTTATGTCGAATTGCATTGCGGTATTCGTATTTTTCGCGTCATTTTCTGGGACGGAATTTATATGGGATGGTGTTATTATAGACTGATCCTCATAAAAATTGGTAGAGATTTCGGTTCCTATAGAAGAGATAGAGATATTAGCTTACACAAAACTAGTATATGTCAAATTTCATAAATGTACTAGTATGTTTAAGCCAGTACTGAGCTTTAAAGTTATTTTCTGAAGGGGCCTTATATGGGGGTAGCGTCAATTATACACCGATCTTCGTAAAATTTTGTAGAACGATCTTGGTTCCTAAAAGTCATGTTTATATCGAATTTCATCGCTTTACTCGTTTTTTTTTAGCCCAGTAATTAATTTTTTGATGGGGACATTGTACGGGGGCGCTATAATCGTATTTTTGCGCCCATAATTAGCGTTAAAGTAATTTTCTGAAGGGGACCTTATATGGGTGGTAGGGTCAATTATGGACCGATCCCCATTGAAAGTCCGCCCGTTATTCTCTAAATGTTCACATTAATGTCAAAGTTCTTCAATTAATATTTGAAGATTGTAGCTCTAATAGTTTCTCAGATATAATAATTTTCCTATTTAATTTATATGGTCCATGACGAAAGTACACTACAACATTGTTTTACGATCGGTCCATATTTTGTCATAGCTCTCATGCTAGGTCGCCTCCAGAAAATCTCTTAAATTCACAATAGCTGGTGGAGGGTATTTAAGATTCGGCTCAGCCGAATATAACTAACTTGTTATACCCTCCACCACCACCATCAGTGGTGATAGAGGGTATATATAACTTTGTCATTCCGTGTGTAACACCAAGAAATATTCATCTGAGACCCAACAAAGTATATATATTCTGGGTCCTTATCAAATTCTGAGTCGATCTAGCTATGTCCGTCTGTCTGTGTAAAACACGCTCACGATAAAACGAAGCAATAGAATTTAACCAAATTCACCCAAAATGTTCTTTGTTTTCCTAGTTGTTTGGTATTGAAAATGGGCAAAATCGGTTTACATCGGGAAAAGTTATGAATCAAAATTTTAAACAACCTCGAAAAAAATAGGCATTTTTTACAAATTCTGATGTAATTTTCTAGAAAACTATGCAAGATAATTCCGTAAAAATCGGCATACATTCGTTTCTACATAAGAGCTTAACCTCTGAGTAAAATCACCAGAATCGGTCCACAATTTCATATACCTGCCATACAAAAGTACAAATTCCCGGAAATTTGGTTTTTTGTTAATAACTTCCGTCGTAATGTCGATATCTGCACAAAATTTTAGAAATTGAAATTTTATGACAATAGAATTTATTCAGAGGAAAACTTTTTTTGGTGGGTCCATAATTGGTCATAGCTCCCATACAAGGTCCCCTCCCGAAAATCACTTAAACGCGCATAACTCATTACTAAATTAAGATATCGTTATAAAGTTTGGTACAAGTATTTCTCTTATATACAGAAATATTACAGTGAAAGATTTTTTGGATCGGTCCATATTTGGTCAAAGCTCCCATACAAGGTCCCCTCCCGAAAATCACTTAAACGCGCATAACTCGTTAGTAAATCAAGATATCGATATAAAATTTGGTTCTAATATTGCTCTTATATACAGAAATATTACTATGAAAGATTTTTTGGATCGGTCCATATTTCGTCATAGCTCCCATACAAGGTCCCCTCCCGAAAATCACTTAAACTCGCATAACTAATTACTAAATTAAGATATCGATATAAAATTTGGTACAAATAATGACCTTATATACAGAAATATGAAAATGAAAGTTTTTTTGGATCGGTCCATAATTAGTCATAGCTCCCATACAAGGTCCCCTCCAGAAAATCACTTAAACACACATAACTCATTACTTAATTAAGATATCGATATAAAATTTAGTACAAGTATTGCTCTTATATACAGAAATATTACAATGAAAGTTTTTATGGATCGGTCCATAATTGGTCATAGCTCCCATACAAGGTCCCCTCCCAAAAATCACTTAAACGCGCATAACTCATTACTAAATTAAGATATCGATATAAAATTTGGTACAAATAATGATCTTATATACAGAAATATTACAATGAAAGTTTTTATGGATCAGTCCATAATTGGTCATAGCTCCCATACAAGGTCCCCTCCCGAAAATCACTTAAACGCGCATAACTCATTACTAAATTAAGATATCGATATAAAATTTGGCACAAGTGTTGCTCATATATAGAGAAATAATATTGTGAAATGTTTTTCCGATGGGTCCATAATTGATCATAGCTCCCACACAAGAAAAACACACACACAAGGTTCCCTTTCGAAAATCAAAAAAAAAAAAAAACGCACATAACTCATAACCAAATATTGATATCCATACATTTATCAAAAATATTGCTCTTATATGTATAAATTCATTATAAAATTGTTTTTCGATCGGTCCCTATTTGGTCATAGCTCTCATACTAGGTCCAGAAAATCACTTAGATTCACAATATTTATTACCAAGTAATGATAAAAATAGAGAATTCTGAAATTTTGTCTTTATATAGATAATTGGACATAGCTCCCATACAAAGTCCTTTATTATTACCAAATTAAGCTTTTGATACATAATATTGCAAAAATATTAGTTTTGTATACTTATATTTCTCCTATACTAGGTCCTGCCCTTAAAAGCGCTTTAACCGTATTTAAAGAGCATTATCAATTTGTGTTGAACAAAATTTTGTGTAGAACATAATTATAAATGTATTTGTATTTTGAAAATCTCTAAATCTTTCACACAATAAATCTTGGAATTGTAATAGATTTAACTTTTTGGATTTTTTCTATTAAAGGCATGAGAAAACTTATTTCTACAAATATTTGATCAATTAGAAAAGTAATAACATAAAAGTAGCTGGTGGAGGGTATTTAAATTCGGCACAGCCGAATTTAGCACTCTAACTTGTTTTTATTTTGCAATTTCTTTCCAAACTCAAAATTTGTAAATAAAAAAATTCGAAAAATTTTTTCTAAAATTAGTGATTTTCAATGCATTACAAATGAACTATGTAAATATCTCAGTCGGTTTGAAAAATACAGGCATTTGAAGTAACTTCTTCGTATATATTTATTTCGAATCAAAGTAAATACAAGTAAAATATAGAAGTTATAGTCGGGCGAGGCAGGCCAAATAATACCCTATACCTACGAATAAAATGTGATTTAGTTTTCATAATTAAGCATTTAAGTTGAATTGTACCTTGCCTTAGATATACTTAAGCCATTTATTGTTTTATAAAACTGTGGATATTTAAGTAAAATTTTGATGGGGGCTTTTTATAGGGGCTATAGTCGAATGAGACCTTATAATTATAAAGATCATCAGGGTTATCAAGGCTAGTATAGAACTTGGTTTTGCAGCTTTTTGTCGAGATACGAGTATATTAAACATAATTATGAACTTAATAGCCCTATTTGACGGGTTCAGTTGTATGGGGCCTAGGTGAAATAATGGACCGATGTTAACCATTTTCAATAGGCTTCGTCTACGGGAATATCATGTGCCAAATTTCATTGAATTATCTCCAAAATTGCGACCTGTAGTTTGATTACAATGTTTACAAGTCAATAGGTTTCGTCCCTGGGGCAATATAATATCATGAACCAAATTTCATTATCTTCAAAATGCGACCTGGCACACTAACAAGATAATTCATTGTAGAATTATTCTTGTTCACATAATTTCATTAAATATATTAAGTTTATAGTGATTGTATTTATTGAAAATTTAATATAAAAAACATAAGTAAGAGATTAGTGAGTACAAAGCAATTTTTATAACATAAAAGAGTGTTAAATTAGAATAATTTCCAGTTTCCCTATTGTACCCGAATCTTCAATAACTCTGTTAGACATGATTTCGGACCACAGATATCGGCGATACCCGAATCTTCAACAATTCTGTTAGACATGCTTTCGAGAAGATCGCTATTTAAAATCAGCAAAATCGGTCGGTAAACAATGGAGATATGAGCAAAAATCTCAGACAACCTCTGAAAATTTCATCAAATAATGTCATATTTTGTTATTGCTTTGTTAAATAAGCAACAACAACACTGTATATGAGAAAAGATGTACACGTGTGTGGAGATGTATTTAGTTTTATTCAGCTGTGTATTTTGTTTTGTGGTTTGGATGCTGTTGGAGTCATTGAGTTGTGTATCTTGTGTTCGTTTTGCTTTTGTGAATTCTGTTTGTATATCTGGATGTAGGTTGGTTTTATTGCGTAGTTTATTTTGTTTTTGTTTTTCTATGTTTTTCGTTATGTATGTTTAGATGATGTCTGTTGGAATAGATGCCTTGTGTATTTTGTTTTTTATTTCGATTAGCGTTGTTCATTTTGTTTTGCTTTTGGTGTAATAATAATGTAGTCGGGAAAAAATTATATTAGATTCGGCACAGTCGAATATAGCACTCTTACTTGTTATATAATAGAAACATACTTACATAAGAAATTACACTTCTGATCACATATAATTATTTATGTTGTGTCAAAGAGTATTAAAAACATTTCTTACAGCAATCAAAGTTTTCATTATATACCATTATATGTTTTTAGAATTGTCTTACGTTTTTATTAAAAAAAATAAAATCACATAGGTTTGTTTAAAAAATCTTTATTCATAAATTTACTAAATTTAAATAAAATTCCTAAAATTTGTTCAGTTACCTTTTTTTAAAATGGGTTGGCTCAATAAATCTGAAAATAATAACAAACAAAGCGAAATAATAAAAAACATGTATTTTGTTACAAAAATGAAAAAGTAGCAGAAAGTTAACTATTATAAATTGAATGAATAAATGAAATAAAGGATCGTTTTATATATGATAATGTCTTGCAAAAGCTAAATCTGTACTATACAGTAATGTCCCTAAAATAGAAAGGCCAACGGAAAACGCTTATCAACTGTTTATAATTTGCGAAATTATAAACTATTGAATAGAGTTTTTTAAAGGAATTTGTTTTACTGATTCACATTCATTAGAATCATCCATATTTTTTTCTTTTGACCGCAAGAACAACTTTTTAGGAGCCATTTTGTATATTAAAACCATTTGAGTATCGAAAATGTTCTTCATCCCTTCAAACATTTAGAAGACAAAACTGTTGCGCATCACCCCAGATGCCACTTCAGAAACATTTTTGGACGATTGTCAGACGAGAACGCACATTTTACAAAAACAAAATACATTTATTTCGAATTTTCGTCTTCTAGAAATATACTTTTAAGTTACTTCCGGATGATCGATAGAAGAGTGCATTAATTTTGCTTAAACAAAAAACCATGACTGTTGAATTTTTTTTCATCTGGAAGTATGCATTTTAGGAACTTCTGAATGAAAATTGGGTGAGAATACACATTTTACAAAAACAGATATCTTCTTGATTTGTATATTTATGTCATTGTTGTATATTATTGATCTTGAAGTGTGGATTGTAGTCACTTCTGGACGAATCTCAGACGAAAGCACACATTTTACAAAAACAAAATACATTGATTTCTAGTTTTCCCATTCTGGAAGTATAGTTTTAGGTTACTTCCGGATGATAGTAAGAAGAGTACAAATACAAAAAAAGTAGGAAAGTATAGTCGGGCATGGCCGACCATATAATACCCTACACCATAAGTATATTTTTAAAATTTTTACTTTTTATAAAATTTTTATTTTTTATAAAGAAACTTTTATGTTAAATATTACCATAATTCCAAAATATTTAAGCAATTTATTGGTAAAAAAAAACTTAAATTTCTAAATGAGGCTTTATATAGGTCAAATATTGACCCATCCTCGGTTAATTTGGGAAAAGGATATATTTTTAAATAATAGGTAGTTTTGTTTAGTTTCATTGCGATACAAATGGTTACAGTCAATTTTAGACGTTTAAGACATTTTTTGAAGGGGGTTTTGTATGGGGCTAGGGTCAAATAAGGGCCGAGCCTTACAAAAATCTGCAGTGTCATTTATACTTATATAAAACATATTTGTGCCATTTTTTAGAGAGATAGCAGAATATTTGACTTAATTATGGCATAAAAAGTTCAAATCGGGAGGTACGGTTGTATGGGGGCTAGGTAAAATAATGGACCGATTTCAATCATTTTTAATAGGCTTCGTCCCTGGGCCAAAAACATGCTTAATCCAAATTTCATCAAATTATCTTGAAAATTGCGGCCTGTACCTTGCGCACAAGGTTTACATGGACAGCCGGACAGAAGGACGGACGGACATGTCTTAATCGACTCAAAAAATTATTCTGAATCGATCGGTATACTTTAAGGTGGGTATTGGACCAATATTTTTGTATGTTACAAACATCAGCACAAACGTATAATACCCTCCCCACTATAGTGGTGTAGGGTATAAATATAAATACTCCATTTTTTAGCGTGAACGCGAAAAAAATAAATAATTGAGAAATTTGGCTTATTTCAGTGATGTTTTGTGTTTTGTCCAGTCATGTTTAATTTTAATTATTCATTGTAAAACTTAAATGAGATATTGAATTTAATATTTATAGAAAAATAGTGTAATTAATATATTGTGAATATTAAGCAATAAAAGCAATATGACGGTGTTGTGTTAAAACTCAACTTGTAATAATCATTTAAGAAGGTTTTGTTAATTGTTGAAGTTTATTAAATATATACCAAAAAGTAATTATCTTTAAGGTTTATATAAATAAAGTTAAAAAGTAAGTTGTAATATTTTACATTAAAATGCTATTGAAGGAATAAGTTAACAACTCTAAACAGCTTCCATTTCCCGTATTTTTAAACGATATGTTTAATTAAAAATGTTTTTATATAGTAAATTTCGTCTCTCTCTTAAATGGTTTAGGAGTTATAAGAATTTAAAGACTTTTTCAAATTGTACGTTTCGGCTTTCATTTGATGAACATTGCATTTTTAACCTATTTAGATTTATTTGAGTAAAATTTTAACTTTCAATATTTTGTAAACTATTTGCGCGTTTAGGTCCTGTTTCTAGATTACGTATGATCACTTTGAGCTAAAATTTTATTTGTATTTCATTATCGTAACAAAAAAATACATTAAAATTTTACTTAAAGTATTTAAACGTTAGCTGGAATCATTATATTCAAATTAATAATACTGTTTTATACAAAAATTAATTTTTGACTTGGGTCAGGTCACTTGACACGAAATTGCCCAGATATTTAATATTAAAATCAAATATTTTAAAAACCATCTTTTTTAAATACAATTTTATATATTTTCATATAGCTTTGGATTTAAATAATTTTATAAATAATCCATGAATTAGTAATTTTAGATCTTTATAGAGTGTTTAATTCCAAGTTATTATACCCTACACCACTATAGTGAATTTATAGTCGGCAATGTCCGAATATTCTTGAAGAAGAGTATTCTTTTCTTATAGAAGATAAGATACACACAGAGAAAAAACATGGTTGTGGTAACCATATTTTAAGAGCAACATATTATGGTTAAAATTATGATTGTCGTATTAATATATTATGGTTATTGTAACAATTTTAATCATATTATGGGTAAAATCATCTAAAACATTTTATCATAATATTTTTTATTTACCATAATATTGTTTGTTATACATAACTATATTATGATCCAATGTGATCAAAATATCGTTACAAATATGTATTCGAAATCACCTTTAATTTGATTACTGAATCAGTATAATTACAGTTTCTACAGTTTACAAATCTCAATTTAATTCCCAAAAACATAACTACATTATTCTATACAAAGTGAAATACTTATACATATAATGTTATAAACCAAATGAGAATTGTTTCAACTCATTTTATTGTCGCTTTAAACAACAGACACACACAGAATAATATGTGTGAGGTGTGTGGCTATAGTTGTTTTGTTGTTGTAGCAACAGATATAGAACAACAAAACATATAATGGTTATTTATAACCACATACAGTAGTTTTCCGATTTAACGAACCCATATGTTGTCAGGCCTGTTCGTAAAATTGAAAAGTTCGTTATATGCAGTACTAAGTAAAACGTGGGTTTTTGGTAGGAAAATAATTAAAAATAGGTACATAAAATATTTTTTAAATGTATTTTATAAAAATGAATTCTTTTTTAATAAAAATAGCACAAAACACAAAATTCCGAATCTTATATACCCACCTTCAAACCATATTTGTGTTTAAAGTTATTTCTCGAAGTTCATCTCTATACTCGTATTTTTAAGCGAGTAATGAGCGTTGATGTAATTTTCTTAAGGGGGCCTGATATGGAGGGTAAGGTCAATTATGGACCGATTCCCATAAAATTTGTTAGAGATATCGGTTAGTACTCGGCGTACTCGTATTGTTAAGCGAGTATTGAGCGTTAAAGTCATTATCTGAAGGACGGACGGACATAGCTACATCGAACTAAAATTTAATAAGAACCCAGAATGAGTTACAGTTTTGGGTATAAAAGCACCGCTTGCTACAACTTATGTTATTTGTTATTTTTGATAAATGTCATTTTATCTTAATTTAAATAATAATATTTATATTAGTTCGTTAAACAGAGTACAAAAAACAACTTTTGTTCGTTATTTAAGGTAGTCAATAGGAAAAATTAGCTTGTTCGTTAAATGCGATGTTCGAGAATTGAATGGTCGTTAAATCGGAAAACTACTGTAATATATAATGGTTATACAACATATAGCAACATAACATATAATGGTTATCAGTAAGTTGAAATATTTGTTATATATGTTTTAGTCGTTACCATTACTTAGTTATTAAAAAATAATTATTTTTCAGTGAATCATACTCAAATTTATAATTGCCATGAACATGAAAATGATTACAGTAACAACAATATTGTTTAAATAGAATTAAAATAACAATTATATGTTTTTGATAACAATATATTGTTACAGTGAACATAATTTAGTTATAGTGACCATGTCGAACTATGTTTTTTCTCTGCGTGTAGGAACACTTCTAGATGATAGTAAGTAGTCCCTTCAAGAAGTGAATTCCTAGTCACATCTAGAAGAGTCTTTTGCAATACCTTACTTCCAAGAGTCATCTAGAAGTTTCTTCTGCGGTTCTTACAGAAGTTTCTTCCACGTTATGCTTAGACGTTCCCCAGCTCGGAATCAGTTCTTCCCGACTGGTGACATAAATTCGCTTACTTCCGCAACATCGCTGGCGAGCTTTTAGCACGTTTGAAAGATAACTTCCGCAATAGAAAATGCTTGTAGGGATGTTTTGTCTTCATTTGAGAGAACATACAAAAAATACCATTTGAAGAAAGAAAAATTAGAAGAGATTCTTAATAAAATTATTGAAGAGAATCCGTTAGATAAATATTGCTTTTTATGCATAAATATTGAAATTATGAAATAGTGGTATAAATTATACGTTTACCTAATGATACATTTAATTAAGTTAACAAAATATTCCGTATGTAGTATATCGCAAATAAAACTTAAAGGACTCTTAATGCAGATTTGAAAAACTGTGTTATCAAAAATTACCCAAATTTTGATCCTTTATTGTCTTTATTAGCCGAATTCGAAAATAATATACCAATAGCTTATTTTGTGTAAGTAAATAAACTTTTTTCATCTATCTATATCATTGGCGGCCAAACATGCCCTTGCGGGCAATGTGTTATTCTCACTTACATAATATAATATATATATAATATAATAAATCGCGCTGATGTTGTTGTTGTTGGGTTGCCTGGTGGTCTGGATGATTTGGTTGCTACTGCCATCAAAATTTGTTCCCATTATAATATTAACGTTACCCGTGGTGATATAAATTACGTTTGTTATATGCATAATCGTAAAGCGTTGTTAGTGAAGTTTAATAGCGTGCATTTGAGGGATTGTGTGATGAAGGAATACTACAAAACGCGTACGCTGAAAGTGTGTGATGTAATGGGTGGTGATATTGATCGTCGGGTGTATCTCAATGACCATCATTCTCCTGCTGCTGCCAAACTTAATATGATATGTCGTCGACTGCTTCGCCTTAAAGTTATTACTAAATATAAAATTCTAAATGCTGATAAAGTTAAGGCAAAATTAACACTTTCTGATAATGATGAGGTAATTTATAATATTAAAGAATGTGCTGAGCTGCTAAATTCCAATGTGGATCATTAATTTATACATTAATTTATTTCTTTCACTGATGCTTATAAGCATACATATGTTTTTTTTTTTTATTTTTACACTTTGTTATTATTATAATTGTTATTATTGTCTTCTTGAAGTAATAATTTTGAAACTTTTGTATAAAATACCAATATTTTAAACATCTCTTTAGTGCTATTTTTTTTTTTAATTTATCAAGTAAATTTCATTTTTGTATAACGCTTTCTCCAGTGTTATACAACGGTATTTTTCCATGCTACATGAAAACAAAAATGTCAAAAGATTTCTTCCATAATTATATACGCCATCTTTTTTTATTATTTTCTCTTCTTTGCGAAGGAAAATTTAAATATTATTAAATGAAAGGATTATGTTCGTATTCTGCAATTGGAATAATGATAATTATAACAATTAATTACTTATAATCGAAATTAATATGAATTGCCAGTTTTAATTATTTGGAAAACCTAATTGTTAAAGTTAATTTGCATAATTGTTACATTTGTTATATAATATTTTTTTGATCTCATACCTATTTACTTTAGACTAGCTGTCAGCCAATGTAAATGTAAATATATTTGAATAATGTTTAGTATTTTAATATTGTTAAATTTTTATCACTTTTTACTTTTTGATTTTACCAAAATTCTTATCATTTCGCTGTTCCAATTCTATTTTTGCTTTGAACTTGAAAACTATATCTTTAAAATCCACTTTACCTTACCCTTGCCATTTAGGGGCAAGAGTAAAAGTTTACCATTCATTATATAATCACCATCTATGGTGACTTGCGGTACCAAGATATCAAGTTCTAAAGGTTCGTAAATTCTTATCAAAACCTTGAATACGTAATACGTTCAGTTTCTCCAGACCTCCCACGACTACAGAATTGAATTTAAAATTAATAATTGTACTGGTGAATCGGCCGCACTTTTCCGCAAATATAAGTTCTTTAAGCGTAATAGCGGAAATATGGGTAAACCAAATTCAGCATTACCATAAGGATATAGTTCCAAAACTTTCATAAAACTTTTGGTTATACAATCTTCATTATTAGTAGATTTACATTTTTGTATTTCAGGTGCTGAAATGTTAATACAATTTAAAAAACTACATCAGATCTTTAAAAATATAATCCATATTCTTAAACTTACGTAAATCTGCGAATGCACCTTCTTAAAAAGAAGACTATTATAAGAAACAAAGTTGGAATTTTTGTTTCCATTTTGAATTGTATTTAGTAAACTTTTAATTTA
>NC_060949.1:381771-412852 GCF_022045245.1 Lucilia cuprina
GATGTTTTTTTCTTAATTGGAAAATATTTTTTTACTAAATATAAATCATTGCACCCGCAGTGTTGTGATATTGAACCAAATTTAAAAATATAAAATATTTAATTGAAATTTTAACTTAAATTTTTAATAAATATATTATATGTGTATGTATCTAAAACAAAATTTAAGTAAATTATTTTTAACTAATTCAATGTTTTAAGTAAAACAAACTTTTGAGATAATAGGGAAGAGAATAAAAATATATTTTAAAATAGAAAAATGAATTCCTTTCAAGTACTTGATTTAGTTTATAAAGTTTAGGATATTTTTGAAAAACAAAATAATTTCACAGCCTTTTGCTACAAGTAGTTTAGGAAATTTTTTGGAAAAAAATTGTTAGTTAAAAAAAAAATAATAAATTTAAAAACTTAAAATTTCGAGAAATTTTTTAAATTAAAAAAAATGTTTAATAATAATTTAGTTGATAACTTTTGGAAACAAAAATTGTTTGGTGGGTCTCAAAATAACAATGTAGCGATTTTAATCGATTCTTTAAATCTTAAAAATATTAGGAGGGATTATATTCATTACTCTCTATGTTAGATTTATATGAATTTGAGTTTTATGTGAGCAAAATTTTAAGCAATGTATAATAATATTGAGAAAAACTAATTGATTTTGTCAATTTTATAAGCGAAAACTAGAGTTAAACTAGAGGCGTTCTGTGTGGATCGAAACAAATTGTAGAGCGGTTGAGGCAAAACTTTCTAATAACATTTTATCTAAACGCTTAAAATTTGACCATTGCTTGCTTCACACGAATCAGTTAGATTCGGTACAGAATCTCAGTAATGGACTGTTCAGATTTTTCTATTTAAATAGACTAAAGTGAAGCGTAGAAAAGGTAGTAATCAAATAGAGCAATACCTGTACTATAAGGCACTCTCATTTCTTTCTTTAAATGCTCGATATGTGAATGTAAATGCTCGAATCATCAGTTGTATAGAATAACCTTTTCCAAAATAACCTTTTCTAAAGTGAAGCGTATCACAGAGATAGAGCTTTCTGCATAGAAAAATATAGTCGGATAGAGCAAGGTCTTAAAAATGTGACTAATGCTTGCTTCACACGAATCTGTTACATTAATACAGGATCCCTATAATGGTTTAGTCAGATTTTATTCAAATTGACTGTTCTCGTCCAGAGAAAAAGAATGCGTTCTGCCTTTATACTTAAGGCACTTTCATTCTTTCTAAACGCTAGAAATTTTACCAATGCTCGCTTCACACGAATCACTTTCATTCCGTACAAGTTCTTCGTAATAGACTAGTCAGATTTTCTACCTAAATAAACTTTTTATATATTTTGTTCTAAAGTGAAGCGTATTCCAGAGAGAACGTTCCCCATCTATCAAAAAAATAAGTAGTCAAATAGACCAAGGTCTGGACTTTGGGCACAATATTACTCTTTCATATACGGCCGCATATTCTGTTCATTATTTTTAGGCCAATGGCCTTTTTAAAAAGAATCAAATGCATTCGATACAGGTTCCTCATGATCTGGTCAGATTTAACTGCTGATTTCAAGTCTCTTAATCTCATTTAATACATTATCTTAGCGCCATTGCTTCATCTATGTTGAATCTACTTTTCTAAAATTATGTTTTGCATAGCGTTATAGCAGGATTTGGGAGCTGAAGTTTTGCTCTTCAATTCTAGTCGTATATACCTATTCTGGTTTTTATAGATAGCGAAGTCTATTAATCTAAATCCTCGTTCGCTTCTGAACGAATCAATTCTTATTCAGCCAAAGATAATCAACTCAGCAACAGCTGTATCAATCGAAAGTTTTTCCTCAGGGAAGAACATCCAATCACAGCCAATTTGTTACAACAAAAAGCGAGGTCGATTTGTATGTTTGTTAAATCCCCGCTCCTGAACGACCCGATTCTCAATCGGACAAAGCAACAGCTGTATCAACCGAAAATGTTTACCCCAGGGAAGAACATCCAGTCACAGCCATTCTGTACAACAAGCCAAGTCCGTTTGTTTATTTATTAAAACCAATTTCTAAAGTCCTCAGATATCTTTTGAATCCAAATTCTTTATAATTTTGTAAGACATGCTCCCGAGAAGTTCCTATAGAAAATCAACAAAATTGATCACAAATCTGACAAATGAACGATATATAACAGATTTTATGCTCACCTAGAAACTATATAATGTTTAAGATAGAGAGTTTTGCATATAATCCCTTGATATTTTATATATTTTTTTCTATTATAACTTTTTTTTAAATTACAAATTTTATTTAAAATATCCCATTGTTTCAGAGTTCCCACTTAACATTTTTCAATAAAAATATTGAAATAGAGAGCTTTTAAAAAAATTCATTAAATTAAAAAAAATATTATTAAAAAAAAATAACACAATTTTATCTTACTTTATAACATTATTTTAAAAACCTAATTATAATTATTGTTTTTTTTTTCTAATTTAATTTTCATAAAATTAATTTTCATAAATTAAGTAATTTTTCTCTTCTCCTCCTTCTTTGGACTAATTATCATTAGCCTGCCAATTGTTTTGTTTTAAATACATTATATTATTATAATTATTATTATCATTTATACCTTTGGTGTTGTTGTTATTAGTTTTATATAGAAATTATCTAAATTTCTTATGATTTTTTCTTTCAAATGTGTTTTGTCTTAATTGTATTATATTAGTATTAGAAATTTGAAATATCAATGAATGCTAGCTAATGATATTTGATGAACCAATGGCAAAAAGTATATTTATACTATTGCTATTATTATGGTCACCTTCTTCACCATAATTATCATCATCATCATCTTCATCATCACTATCATCTGTTTCTATACTACCCAGTAATGGCTACGCATCTTCATCATTATTGATATCATTTTCAACATCTGGATTTGTGGCAATTCTGTAAAGAAAAATATAGAAATTTCATAAATTTTTAAATATTTTCAAATAATTTTGTTCAGTGTATTAAGTTTTATTTTTCAAATAAGTCTTTGTGTGTTTGTGTTTAAATAATGTTGTATGTAATTGTGTTTGTTTTATCTTTAAGCTTTTGGTAAAGTAAAGTTTAAGCCTATGTAATTGTTAAGCTTTCATGTGAACTTTATACAGTTGCATTGTTGTATTACATCTGTAAAAGCCCCCTGTAATGTATATGGGGCGTATTATGAAATAGGGGTTAACATTTTAAACAACATTTAGCAGAAATTTTGTTTAATTCAATTTTTTAAGATTCCTAAATGGTAGAACATTTCTAAATATATACTTTAATCAAAATTCATTCTTATTACAACTATTGAAAGGAGTGTATTTTGGATTTGTACTCATGATCGTTAATCTTAATAATCGAGTCAATACCACTTTCCGAGTCGATTTAGACATGTCCTATCATGTTAACATTTTTTTTTTTCAAATCTTTAAATGAGATTAGTGGAGGATCCACAAATTTGTATATGGAGCTCATAATTGATCATTCAATGAATTTTGGTACAATGGCGATTTTCCAATAAACGAGGCAAATTTGACCCTATCCTAGTTAGTCAGTTATTTAGTTAGTTAATTAAGTAGTTAGTAAGTAAGTTAGTTAGGTAGTTAGTTAGTTAGTTAGTTAGTTAGTTAGTTAGTTTGTTAGATTGTTTGATACTCGACCTAATGCTTCAATGTAGGGTGAATATAATCGGTCACAACCGAACTTTTGTACTTGTAAATAATCAAAAAAAATATATTCATCGATCCGTTGTCGTTAAAGACCCTTTAAAAGTCAAAATATTATGATTCAGTATAATATTTCAACAAAATTGAAGTTTATTTAAAAAGAACATACTATAGTCGGATATAACTCAAACTTTCGTACTTGATAATGATTTAAAAGCAGTTAAAGAACATCGAACAAATAAATGTCTTTATATCCTTTGTCGTCTTATAGGTCTTCAGAAACAATATATCATGATCCAGTAAATAGTTTAGAATAAAAAAATCTTTTCTTTATTAAAAAAAATAATTTAAATGCACTTAATTTATTTTGGGCATATTATAGCTTTATTAGGAAAACAGATATTTCCATTATTTTTAAAAATCCGATTTCATTCATGTGGCCGCACCCGTTGGCTTTGCAAAAGTTTTTTCTGTCTGTCCAATTTGCTAAAACTTTTCTGGATGTTTTCTTCTTTCATTTCATAAATAGCATAGTTCCACAAGAGAAATTCCATAGGCCTCTAATCACACTTCTAATGAGGCCAATTGACCATGATCAAAATTTTGAACATGGTAGTAATCATAGTTCTGTTGACTGAAGTTGATTATATATGTAGCAGTTGCATTCTTCAGATCCTTATAGCCAAATTAAACGGTTGTTCAAGAGAAAAATGGCTGACTTAAATTCTCGATATCCGTATTAAAATAACATTTATTTAAACAAGGAAAACTACTTGTAGGATTACCTAATACATTTAAATCATTATTTCGATATATTAATCACTTTAAGGTGACAAGATTGGATATTTATGGATGAAGGAAGAGTTATTGAATTTGTCACATATTCATTTTATTAACAATTCCATTCCATGGACTCCATTATATCACAACTGAGAACACCCTGTTGCATAGCCCAAAAATAGTTATCGATAACTTTGATTAAGAGAAATATAACAGGGTGTTCTGAAAATAAAATACCTATAACAATTAACATCCACATTGATCTTGAACCTTTTATACACGGTGTAATTAACAAGGTTAACAGCACTTAGTAGCAACTAACGACTGCAACCGCACGATTGTCAAAAATTTTGTTTATAAAGGAGTTTGACAAACGTGCGGTTAAGCTTAATATAAATATCTATACATACAAAATTGTAAACAATGATCACGAGCTAAGCTAGTGATGTCACCTTGTATTCAATACATTCTGCTCTCATATGAATTAAAAACAAAAATTCGTTAAGAGAAAGTATAGGAGCTATAACTTTCAAAGTGTGCAAACAACATTGACATGTGAACATTGGGAATAAATTGGCGGACTAGGATAGTAGGGGACGTGGTACCTTCCATATAAATTAAATATGAAATTTCATATATATAAAACAACTATTATATCTAGAATCTTCAAATTTTCCACAAAGAACTTTTACCATTCATGTGAACATGGGAGGTACCATACCGCTATTGCAAACTATCAATCGGGGGCGTGGTACCGCGATTATGAAAATAAAATAAAACTTCATATGACTGGAAAACTATCGAGTAAGAATCTTCGAAAATCATAATCTTAAAACCTGTGTCTTCTGAACAATTTTTTGCTAGAATAATAGGTGAAAATAAAACCATGTTTGCATAAAACCCTGTTTGACCAAAATGTCCAACTTTGACACCCTCAAAATCCGGTCTACTATCCAATTATACTAACCTTGCGCAAATTTCATGACCTTAAATATTTCAAGAATGTGTCACTTGTCAAATTTGTTAGAAGTTCCATTCTCAATTAAATCAAAAACTGTCACTTCATCAACAGCTGTATCTATCGTATGTTTTTGTCCCCAGAAAAAAAAAAATAATTGGAAAGAAAGTTCTTCATCTTTACAACGTCAAACGCACCCAAATAAAACGAAGTACTTCCAAAAGAATAACATTTATCACCACTTGTGACAAGCCTGTGTTTAAATCATCACTTCTTCACGTCTTTTTCAGTACTTCCATGAAGTAAAATCTACTTATTTTTCCTATCTTTGGATGTTCCTTTTTTGCTGGTTATCTTGTGGAACGATCTGTTTTCCAATTAAATCAATGTCTGTTACAATCATTGGGGTCAAAGGTCAATATTACAATTATAACACATTTTCGTTTTCAATTTTACACGTTATATTTAAACGTGTGAAACTGTTTAACATTGCCAGAGACATGGAAGATACAATTCAAGAACAAATCATTAAATCGTTCCAACGTCAAATGTATTTTCGGACGATCCGTTTAATAATTAAATGTAGGACTGTCACATCACTTTCTTCTTAACCTAGTATAATTAGTTTATTTGGTTACGTGTCATAATGTGGAGTGACATAATGGTCCATGGACATTATGGGGAAACCAAAAATGTTTTTATAATGTCAGTGGACGTTATGACAATTCTTAAGAGCTTTCTAATGTCCATGGACATTGGGACAATTTTAAAAGAAAGATGCATTGAAAAATTTGTGTAAGAACTCAAGAAGAGAAGATCTTATCCCGAAAAGTCTTGCTGCTAAATTTGGTGTATGTTGCATTTTTCTTTAAAAAAAGTGCTCTCGATAGACAGCCCGGTCGCAGGTGTTTTAAATTCTGAGTTATCTCGAATATTTTTCTTCGCTTAAATAGGCCTTTTTTGATAAATGGATTCTTTAAATGATCCACCAAGTAAGGGTCACAATGTCAGTGAACGTTATGACAATTATTATATGTGTCAGACTAGCGTTATGGGGCGTGGCACCGCCCATATAAATTAAATACAAAAAATCGTTTATCTTGGAAACTATTATATTAAAATTTTGCATGAATAACTTTAACATCCAAGCATTTTGGATAATGAATTGACGGACTACCCATGAGGGAAGCGGCACCTCCCATATTAATTAAATAAACAAATTTGTTTATATTGGAATAATATAACAGCTAGTGACCTCAAATTTGGTCGGAGGCAAGTTAGTGTCAATATGATTATTTAGGATAAAAAGTGGGCGGACTATCGTTAGGGGGCGTGGCACCTCCCATATAATTTATATACAAAAATTCGTTTATCTTAGAAACTATTACAGTTAGAATCTTAAAGTTTTGCACGAATAACATTAACATCCATGTTAACATTTGGGTAATAAATTGGCGGACTACGGTGAGGGATACCTTCCATATTGATTAAATACAAAAATTCGTTTATCTTGAGATAATATAACAGCTAGAGTCCTCAAATTTTGTCGGGGCCACTTTAGTGTCAATACGATTATTTAGAATACAATGTGGGAGGCCTAGCGTTAGAGGGCGTGGTACCTCCCATATTAATTAAATACAAAAATTCGTTTTTCTTGAGATAATATAACAGTTAGAGTCCTTAAATTTTGTCGGAGCCACTTTAGTGCCAATATGATTATTTATGATAAAGAGTGGGCTGGCTAGCGTTAGGGGGCGTGGCACTTTTCATACAAATTAAATACAAAAATTTGTTTATCTTGGAAACTGTTACAGTTAGAATCTTAAAATTTTGCACAAATAATTTTAACATCCATGTAAACATTTTGGGTATTCAATTGGCGGACTACTATGGGGACTTGGAGCCCCCATATAAATAAAATATAAAAATTCGTTTATCTGAGAATCTATTAGATCTAGAATCTTCAAATTCTATATGAATAACTTCGACATTCATGTGAACATGAACGGGCGGACTCTTAATGGGAGGCTTGACACCACATACATGAATTAAATAAAAAATTTCTTATATCTTGAAAACTGTTAAATAATTAAAATTTTTCATAGATAGATATAAATTGGCGAACTGGTTAAAATTTTCAAAATCTCTAAGTGGGTAAAACAAAAAATATTGTATATCGCAACGCATAAGAATATGAATTATTTTTTAAGAATAAAAGTATATATTAAATTTTTGCAAGTAAGAAATAAATAGATCATTAATCTATTATTTCGGAATTTAAATGAAATATATTATCATCAAAAGAAATTATAATAATCTTTTAAGAAAATTTTTATAATTTTAAATATAAAAATAATAATTTTTTTGTTATTATGTATTTATTTTGGTTGGGGTAGCGGGGCACACCGGGTATTAGCTAGTATTTTAAAAAAATTGGCTTAACAATAAGTTTGAATAAAGTAAAATTTTCGTTTTCCCCTTTTTCTCTCCAATATTTTGTTTTAATAAATATTAGAGAGTTAGTCCGTGATTTAATAGATATGCGTCAATAAATCGAAAAAGTTTTCTTAATGTGATACAAAAAAGTACAAGAATTTTTATACCACCCAAAAAGAACTGAATTTAAACAAGTTAAAGTGCTATATCTTGAATCTTAAATACCCTCCACCAGCTACTTTTATTTTAATACATTTCTAATTTATCAAGTATTTGTAGAAATGAGTTTTCTCATGTCTTAAATAGAAAAATCCCAAGATTTAAATCTATTACAATTCCAATATTTATTGAATGTTACAAACGCATTTTTCTTTACATTTTTATAGCGCTTAGCGATATTTAGTAATTTGCATGTATGCACACGCAGAGAAAAAACATAGTTCTACATAGTTACTATAACTAAACTATGTTCACTGTAACAATATATTTTTATCAAAAACATATAATTGTTATTTTAATTCTATTTAAACAATATTGATGTTACTGTAATCATTTTCATGTTCATAGCAATTGTATATTTGAGTATGATTCACTGAAAAATAATTATTTTTTCAATAACTAAGTAATGGTAACGACTAAATCATATTATGTTACTAACAAGTATTTCGACTTACTGATAATCATTATATGTTATGTTCTTATAAAGAACCATTATATGTTTTGTTGTTCTATGTCTGTTGCTACAACAAAACAACTTTAGCCACACACCTCACACATTTTGTGTGTGTTGTTTAAAGCGACAATAAAATGAGTTAAAATAATTCTCATTTGGTTTATAACATTATATGTATAAGTATTTCACTTTGTATAAGGAGTGAGATCGAAAAATTCTTAACACACGTTTTTCATTACATTTTTCAACCAAAGTATTATTTGATTTTTTTTTGATCAAGTTACCTTTGAAAAACATGTCAGTTATTATGTGTAATGTCAATTATATTAATTTTTTTGTTAATCTGATTAAAATGAGTGACCAAAAAAGTGCGTACTGAATTTATTAAATATTTTCAACTAAACCCAACTTGGTCTTACAAAAAGTTGGCCAAGCATACAAAGGTCTGCCGTCAAACTGTTTCCAATGTTATTAAACAGTACCGGGAGAACTTGTCAGTTGATAGAAAACCTGGTTCAGGTAGAAGGAATGGTCCACATGATGTTTCTAAAGCCAAAAAATAGAACGCATTTTCACTTTGTATAGAATAATGTAGTTATGTTTTTGGGAATCAAATTAAAATTTGTAAATCGATTTGAGTAATAAAGGTTTTTACTTTTTTAGAAACTGTAATTGTACTGATTCAGTAATCAAAATAAATTTGATTTCGAATACATATTTTTAACGATATTTTGATCACTTTAGATCATAATATAGTCATGTATAACAAACAATATTATGGTAAATAAAAAATATTATGGTATATAAAAAATATTATGATAAAATTTTAAAATCAAAATTGTTACAATAACCATAATATATTTAGACTACAATCATAATTTTAACCATAATATGTTGCTCTTAAAACATGGTTACCACAACCATGTTTTTTTCTCTGTGTGCATGTGTGTGAAAGATTTAAGGATTTTCGAAATACATATATAATATTGTTCTACACAAATTAATATAGCAAATAGTTATATACGATTAAAACGTTTTTAGGAGCTGGACCTAAAAACGGAGACATGATCAATTATAGACCGATCGTAAAATATTCTTTAAGCTAAATTTCTGTACATAAAATCTATATTTTAGTCAATTTTTGTATCGTAATTTAGTAACATGTAATGCGAGTTTAAGTGATTTTCTGAAGGGAACCTTGTATGGGACCGACCGCACCCATGTAATGAACCGATCGTGAAAAAATCTTTCAATAGCTTTATTTGGTAATGAGTAATGTGCTTTCAAGAGATTTTCGTAAAAGTACTTTTAGTGGGAGCTATGTCCAATTATGCATAAAATTCTGTATCTATATCATTATTTGGTATTGAATATTGTGAATTTAAGTGATTTTCTGGAGAGGACCTTGTATGAGAGTTATGACGAAATATGGACCGATCGGAAAAAATTGATGTATGGGAGCTTTGACCAATTATGGATCGATCGGAAAAAAATTTCACAGTAATATTTTTGTTTTATGTGAGTGCAATACTTGTACCAAATTTTATATGGATATCTTAATTTAGTAAAGAATTATGTGCTTTTAAGTGATTTTTGGGAAGGCAACTTGTATGGGAGCTTCAACAATTCTGTTAGAAATGCTTTCGAGAAGATCGCTATTTAAAATCAGCAAAATCGGTCGGTAAATAACGGAGATATGAGCAAAAATCCGAGACAACCTCTGAAAATTTTATCAAAAAATGTCATATTTTTTTCATGCTTTGTTCAATAAGCAACAACAACACTGTATATTAGAAAAATATGTACACGTGTATGTAGATGTATGTATATGGTTTTATTCAGCTGTGTGTTTTTTTATGAATTCTCTTCGTATATTTGGATGTAGTTTGGTTTTATTGCGTTGTTTATTTTGTTTTTGTTTTTCTGTGTTTTTCGTTATGTAGGTATTGATGCCTTGCGTATTTTGTTTTTTATTTCGTTTAGCGTTGTTGTTGTTCATTTTGTTTTGGTTTTGGTGTAATAATAATGTAGTCGGGAAAAAATTTATAAAACTAATATGTTTAAAATACACTATGGTGATGGGTATATAAGATTCGGCACAGCCGAATATAGCACTCTTGTTGTTATTAGTATTAAAAATAAATATAATAAAAGGCTTTTGTGACTGATTGTCTGACTTATTCTTCATCGCACAACCCAAACCGTAAAAGCTAGAGTCATGAAAATTTGGTTATAGGTTGCTTTGGCATTTTACAGATTTGGTACAATTTTCATAAAACATTGTTTCTTATTTACCGACATTCTTTTAATACCCTTCACCTTCGTGAGAAGGGTATATATAAGTTTCTCATTCCGTTTGTAATTTCTATAATATAATTTTCCGACCCTATAAAATATATATATTCTGGATCCTTATAGATAGCGGAGTCGATTAAGCCATGTCCGTCTGTCTGTCCGTCTATCTGTCTGTTGAAATCAGAGGACCCCAGATATCGGCGAGATCCGAATCTTCAATAATTCTATTGGACATGCTTTCGAGAAGATCACTATTTAAAATCAGCAAAATCGGTCGGTAAATAACGGAGATATGAGCAAAAATCCGAGACAACCTCTGAAAATTTCATCAAAAAATTGTTATAAAAGCAACAACAACACTGTATATAGAAAAAGATGTATACATGTGTATGTAGATGTATTTGGTTTTATTCAGCTGTGTATTTTCTACTAAAATACACAGCAAAAAAATATGATTTGCATTTTTGTTAAAATAAAATAATGTTCCCTTTTGTTTTGCAAATATATTTTTTAATGAATAGAAAAAAGTATCTAAAACGTTTTCATTATATGAGAGTAGATTGTGAGTTATTGTACAATAATTTTTATACGAATAATGTAAGTTTTAAATTTAAAACTAACACAAATTTTTTCTAAGTGCTTTTTAAAAAAATTTTTTTTTACGATAAACAAAAACAAAATCTACGTCTCGTCAATGTTTACCAGCAATGAATACGAAACTGTTGTTGTTTTACTCTTGCTTGTATACTGTTAAGAACAACAACAACGTATTGCTAGTATTAAGCGCATATAAGTGTATAGAAAGCACACTGTCTATAGCTAAGCGCATTTACAAAAACAAAAGAGTACCAAACGCATATGGCTTGGGCACCCTTGGATTGGATGCTGTTGGCGTCATTGCGTTGTTATTTTTGTTTTTCTGTGTTTTTCGTTATGTATGTTTAGATGTCTGTTGGTTTAGATCCACGATCGGCAACTCCTATACACAGTGTTTTTTGGCCGTTACTAAATTTACACAGATTACTCACACGCATAGAAAATACAATTCAGTCTCATTTGAGCTGTCAAAGAAAAAGGTTGTGTCGTCGCTCGTTTCTTGCTTTTGCAATGAAAATGAACGAAATTATATTAATGAAGGGATGGATAATACTAATTATTGTTGTACTTTTTTACTACTACACTACATATTATTAGTTTTTAGAATTATTAACTTTTTAAAATGTTTTTTTTTTCTTTCAACATAATTTCCAAATTATAATTATTAACCAAAATGTAATGTAATTTTGTTTAATCTTTACCTTTAATATGTATATATTTAATTACAAATATAGTAAAAAGCTCAAATTTGTATTTTATATACATATATTTTAATATTTAAAATAAATATGTGCAAAACAGGGAACAAATATTTGCTACTTTTAAACTAAAAAATATTAGTTTTGTGTTACATTAATATTATTTCTAAATTTCAATTTTCCATACATGCATTTTTGTGGAGATGAGAGTACAATGACTTCTCATTTCTGGTTTTTTCGCTCTTTCACTTATACAAGTGCAAAATGTAGTAGTATATGTCTGCCGATCCTGGGTTTAGATGCCTTGTGCATTTTGTGTTTTATTTCGTTTAGCGTTGTTGTTGTTGTTCTTTTTGTTTAGCTTTTGATGTAACAATAATGTAGTCGGGAAAAAATTTAAAATTTATAAAATATGTTTAAAATACACTATGGTGAAGGGTATATAAAATTCGGCACAGCCGAATATAGCACTCTTACTTGTTTTTTATAATTATGGGCTCTCACAACGATTTAAGGAATACAATTTTTTTTACTTTCACATCGAATATAAATGAGTTTTTAAAAATATATTCCCCTTTTTTTAGTGAATTAATCATGAGTCATAAATGCGATCGGCGATGGGTGCATAGAACATATAATAGTTTAGTTTTAGTATTCCAAAAGAACTAATTTGTCCTGATATGAATATTCAATAGAAACATTTAAACGTACTTATAAACTTGACAATAAAAAATGTATAAGCGTGCTTTACTTCATGCCGACTTTCATATAAATACTAGTTTACTTTACTTTTGACGGATATTTATCACCTCAAGTAATGTACGGGCTTTACTTTTTCCAATTCAAAATCTTTCATTGACCTTAACGCTTTAATATTAAAATTATATCATTTATGTCAAGATTTCCCCCTTTTCGAATATTAGGATGTTTTATTTCTATAGTTCCTAGACCACCGTTAAAAATGTAAACACAATGGAACACATAATTAAGTAGAACTTAATACATTTTTAACGATAAGGAAGCAAAATCGATTTCAAATCAATAAATACTATTTTCATCCTCTACAATTTTTACTCTTACATTATTTCCAGGATCGAAGCAGTCCAGTTTTTCCGCTATCTTTCAGTATTCTCCACTATTCTCCAATGCACAGATATGTGCTCCAATGTTCCAAAGTCAGGTTTCTCCATCCAACGCGCATATCCTGCAAAAGAAAAAATGTTGCTTAAAAAATAATATATGACATTTAAAAGTAATGCCAAGTTTATCAAAATATGTGTACTAAAAATGTTGCCGAGCTGGGAATTTCCAAAAAATACCCAGTTTCCTGATAAAAATTTAAAAAAAAATTCATTTAAGTTTGAAAATTTTGAAAATAATGGAAAAAACATAAAAATCCTAGATTTTTCATTAAAAATATATAATTTATGTTTATAAAGAATTCGAAAAACACTTTGTTTCTTATCGGGCAACTTTAATAAAATAACATTTAAAAGTGTATGACGAATTCTTCATCTTTTTTATCCATGGGAGAGGATTTTCTACTTTAACAAACTATTACATTTACAATTTACTTATAAAAAAAAATATATAAATTGTTTTATAATAAGAATTAAATAAATATAAATAAACAATTAAATAAGTACAAAAATTGAATTATTTAATAGAATATAGTAAATAAAAATAACGAAAAACAAGTAGGAAAGTATAGTCGGGCATGGCCGACCATATAATACCCTACACCATGAGTATATTTCTAAAATTTGTATTCTTTATTAAGAAACTTTTATGTTGAATTCCAAATTCCAAAATATTTAAGCAATTTCCAAATGAGGCTTTATATAGGTCAAATATGTGCCGCTCATCGGTAAATTTGGGAAAAGGATATATTTTTAAATAACAGTTAGTTTTGTTGAGTTTCATTGCGATACAAATGGTTACAAGTCAATTTTAGACGTTAAAGACATTTTTTGAAGGGGGTTTGTTTGGGAGCTAGGGTCAAATAAGGGCCGATCTTTACGAAAATCTGCAGTGTCATTTATACTTATATAAAACTTATTTGTGCCAATTTTTAGAAAGATAATAAAATATTTGACGTAATTATGGCATAAAAAGTTCAAAGCGGGAGCTACGGTTGTATGGGGGCTAGGTAAAATAATGGACCGATTTCAACCATTTTCATTTCGTTCCTGTGCCAAAAAACATGCTGGGTCCAAAATTCATCAAATTATCTTGAAATTTGCTGCCAGTACCTTGCGCACAAGGTTTACATTGACAGCCAGCCAGTCGGACAGACGGAGGGACGGACATGTCTTAATGACTCAAAAAATTATTCTGAATCGATCGGTATACTTTAAGGTGGGTATTGGACCAATATTTTTGTATGTTACAAACATCAGCACAAACGTATTATACCCTTCCCACTATAGTGGTGTAGGGTATAAAGAGTATTGAATAAAATAGTATAAACAGCTTTTTGAAAACTTTGTTTCAAAGAGAGTTATGAGAAATTTTGCGAAAACTGTTTTTTGAAAACTTTGTTCTACAAAAAACTACAGCGGGAAATATTTTACCCACCAGAATGAAGAAAATTGGTCTCTCTTTAATGTATAATACGACAATCCTAGTCGCTCGTCCAAAATTTGACACTAGAGCCAAAAGAGAGTAATGAGTGAAATTTTGTAAAAACTGTTTTTTGAAAACTTTGTTCTACAAAAAACTACAGCGAGAACTGTATTACGCATCAAAATGAATGAAATTGGTTCCTCTAAAATGTCCAATACGCCAATCTTAGTCAGTAGTCCAAAATTTGGCCCCAGAGCCAAATGAGAGTAACGAGTGAAATTTTGTATAAACAGTTTTTTGAGAACTTTGTTCATCTACAGCAGGAACTATGTTACCAACAAAAATGATGGAAATTGGTGCCTCTATAAAGTCCAATAAGCCAACCCTAGTTATTCGTCCCAAATTTGACTCCAGGGACAAAAGAGAGCTATTAGTGAAATTTTGTAAAAACTGTTTTTTTAAAACTTTGTTCTACAAGAAACTACTATTACCAACAAAAAATATGGAAATTGGTCCAATACGCCAATTCTAGTCACTAGTCCAAAATTTGACCCTAGGGCCAAAAGAGATTAATGAGTGAAATTTTCTAAAAACTGTTTTTTTGAAAACTTTGTTTTACAAAAAACTACGCAAAATGAAGAAAATTTATTCCTCTATAAGGTCCAATACGCCAATCCTAGTCACTAGTGCAAAATTTGATCCCAAGGCCAAAAGAGAGTAATAAGTGAAACAGCTTTACAAAAAACTACAAAGGGAAATTTATAACCCACCAAAATGAAAAGAATCGACCCTACTATAATGCCCAATGCTTTTATCTAAGTCTCTCACCTTAAATATGACACTAGTATGAAAAGAAAATAATAAGTGAAATGTTGAAAAAACCTGTTTTTTAAGATTTTTTACATATACCATAGAAGGAAACTTATTACCCAAATATATTATGACACCCTCTAAAACTTGAAATGTTTTTAGAATAAAATGTTGAAATATTGCATTTTTAATTCCATAATTTTTTCTTTAAATTGTTATTATTAATCAATTCATTAATTCTGAATATTGTTTTTAAAATGCTTACTCTCTCTTTTACTTAGTTGGTAAAGTACTTTGTTAAAATGAAAATATTCTCCCATATATGAAAATGAAAAAGAATTTGGCATGCACTTAGCTAAATTAATTTATGTTGCCAGATAAAGCACTGAAAATACTTCTATTGCAGCGATTTCAATATGTTGCTAGATAAAGTACCTAATAATATTGGTAAAAACTAAAAAAAAACTTGGCAGCACTAATTCATAGCAAGAAAAACTCAATTTTTTGTCTGCACACGGTCTGCAAGAGAGAATTTTTTATGTTACGCTGTTGAGTGAAATATGTGTAGTCTTCTATTTAGTACACATATTTTTAAAATTTATAATTAGGAATACTAAATATATATGGGTTTGTTTTTACCTTTGTTCATATTTCTTATATTTATTTAGTATGGCAATACTTTTAAGTATTAATAATAAGTTTGGCAACATAAAATAAATTGTGCCGTTGATTTAAAAAATTGTTACAAATAACAGAAAACAGAAAAATTACTCCTTTTTTTAAACTAGCGATGGAAATAACGAGATTTAAACTGAATCTAAATCCAGCTCCGAAGTAGAAATAGACATAAGTGGAGTGGAATCAGATATTGTTAAATAGCAAAACATACTTAATACAAAAGAAGACATAAAAAATAAAACCAACATTTTGCTTTCAAAAAAAACTGCAGGCGGGGATACTTCGGGCAAATGGTAGTAAACAAGAAAGTTGTTTTAAATAAATATTATTTGTAAAAATTGTGCTCTAAAGAAACTCACTCCAGTATGTCTTGAAGTGTAAGTTTAAGAATTAATTGTAGCCGTTTCTGTTGAATTTTGAAATGCAAACTCTTAACAAAAATATTTGGTGCTAAAAAATTTTAGCTTTGGAGTTTCCACCTCTACATCCAACTTCAGCAGTCATTTGAGAAACGCACACGATGTGAATACCAGGTTGTCTGAATTGTCAACTAAAAAGACAACATCCATTATATCTTGAAAAAGACGTCTTATTGACAATCCAAATTCATCCAAACATAAATTTGCAAATGCACGTTTGTTGGAAACGTGTTGCAAAGATTTGCGACCATTTAACATGGTGGAACAGCCTGGTTTCATATATGAAATCAATAAAACCAAGTATTGAAATGCCGACCGCCACAACGTTAAGTAGAACCGCAATGAAAGACGTTTACAAAACTTATGAAAATACCATTAAAGAATTTATAAAAAAACAAGTAAGAGTGCTATATATTTGGCTGTGCCGAATCTTATATACCCTTCACCATAGTGTATTTTAAACATCTTTTATAAATTTTAAATTTTTCCCGACTACATTATTATTACATCAAAAGCTAAACAAAAAGAACAACAACAACGCTAAACGAAATAAAACAGAAAATATACAAGGCATCTAAACCAACAGACATCATAACGAAAAACATAGAAAAACAAAAATAACAACGCAATGACGCCAACAGCATCCAAACCAAGGGTGCCAAAGCCCTATGGTACTCCTTTGTTTTTGTAAATGCGCTTAGCTATAGACAGTGTGTTTTCTATACACTTATATGCGCTTAACCTTAGCAATACGTTGTTGTTATTCTTAACAGTATACAAGCAAGAGTAAAACAACAACACTTTCGTATTCATTGCTGGTAAACATTGACGAGACGTAGATTTTGTTTTTGTTTATCGTAAAAAAAATTGTTTTAAAAAGCACTTGGAAAAAATTTGTGTTAGTTTTAAATTTCAAACTTACATTATTCGCATAAAATTATTGTACAATAACTCACAATCTACTCTCATATAATTGAAAACGTTTTAAATACTTTTTTCTATTCATTAAAAAATATATATGCAAAACAAAAGGGAAAATTATTTTATTTTAACAAAAAATGCAAATCATATTTTTTTGCTGTATATACTTTGTATGTTTGGATTCCAAACATACAAAAAAATACACAGCTGAATAAAACCAAATACATCTACACACACACGTGTACATCTTTTTCTATATACAGTGTTGTTGTTGCTTTTATAACAATTTTTTTATGAAATTTTCAGAGGTTGTCTCGGATTTTTGCTCATATCTCCGTTATTTACCGACCGATTTTGCTGATTTTAAATAGCGATCTTCTCGAAAGCATGTCTAATAGAATTATTGAAGATTCGGATCTCGCCGATATCTGGGGTCCTCTGATTTCAACAGACAGACGGACAGACAGACGGACATGGCTTAATCGACTCCGCTATCTATAAGGATCCAGAATATATATACTTTATAGGGTCGGAAAATTATATTATAGAAATTACAAACGAAATGACAAACTTATATATACCCTTCTCACGAAGGTGAAGGGTATAACAAGTAAGAGTGCTATATTCGACTGTGCCGAATCTTATATACCCTTCACCATAGTGTATTTTAAACTTTTATAAATTTTAAATTTTTTTCCCGACTACATTATTATTACATCAAAAGCTAAACAAAAAGAACAACAACAACGCTAAACGAAATAAAACACAAAATACACAAGGCATATAAACCAACAGACATCTAAACATACATAACGAAAAACACATAAAAACAAAAATAACAACGCAATAAAACCAACTTACATCCAGACATACAAAAAAATACACAGCTGAATAAAACCAAATACATCTACACACACGTGTACATCTTTTTCTAATATACAGTGTTGTTGTTGCTTTTTTAACAAAGCATAAAAAATATGACATTTTTTGATGAAATTTTCAGAGGTTGTCTCGGATTTTTGCTCATATCTCCGTTATTTACCGACCGATTTTGCTGATTTTAAATAGCGATCTTCTCGAAAGCATGTCTAATAGAATTATTGAAGATTCGTATCTCGCAGATATCTGGGGTCCTCTAAAAACTGATTTCAACAGACAGACAGACGGACATGGCTTAATCGACTCCGCTATCTATAAGGATCCAGAATATATATACTTTATAGGATCTGAAAATTATCACGAAGGTGAAGGGTATAAAAATAGCCATAAACACCCGTCTCTTGTGCTGGATATGTGGACCACAATTTTTTGCCACAATTTTAAACCGATATACATACATATCCCTAAAAACAGAAATTTTTCCACACCCACATAATAAAATAACAATATCAGAAAACATAAATAAAACATTAAAGGGCTTCCAGTTGGAGGATAAAGATATAGTTGCTGTGAGTGATGGTGCTAGTAATATTCTCGCTGCAATGAAATGTAGCGGAATTAAAAGGCTGTTCCGTTCACAGTTTACATCATCTGATTGTTTACGATATATTGCAAAATCCAAACCTAAATGTATTCCGTGAAACTGTAAACAAATAAAAACTCATTTATTACTCATTTATAATATACGGAAAACATATGAAAGATTAAAAAAGTTTTTGAGGATTAGGATATTTTTAAAACCCTTAGTGAAGCCACCGAATTATATACTGGTGTTGAAAATGATGAGCAGTACCAATATTTAATAGAGGAAATTGAGTGCAATTTGTCAAAAAAACCGTTGGGAACTTTAAACAAGTATGAATGTATAGTCGGGCGTAGCCGACCATATGACACCATGCACTTGTCAGTATGTATGTTAAAAATGGGGATTATTTAAAAAAATAAAGCATTTGGTTTGTTTTTTAACTTTATTTCGGAGTATTTTTTCTTTTATTTTGGAAAAAAAAATAATTTTTTTACAAGAGGGCTCAAAGGGGAGTAGGGCAAAATATGTCGCTATCCTTAAAAATGTTGGTAGGGGGAGTTAAGTCTTCTTCAATTATATTTATGTAGAATTTAAAAGTGTTATTAGTGTTTGTCAGTGAATTTTGACCTTTAAGTCATTTTCTGAAGGGGAGTTTGTATGGGGGATAGGATCAATTGAAGCCCGATCATTACAAAAATAGTGTCATTTAAAGTTCTATAAAACTAAGTTTTGTCGACTTTTGTTAACATTATAGATCATTTAAATTAATTATAAACCAAAAGGCCCTATTTGGGGGGTACGGTTGTATGGGGGCTAGTCGAAATAATGGACCGATTTTAACCAAAATAAGCGTGTGTGCCAAATTTCATCTAATTATCTTCAAAATTGCGGACTGTACCTTGCGCACAATGTTTACATGGACAGCCAGTCGGACGGAAGGACTGACATAGCTTAATCAACTCCGAAAATGATTCTAAGCCGATTGGTATACTTTAAGGTGAGTATAGGACAAATATTTTTCTATGTTACAAACATGGAGAAATTTTTGGAAGTTTTTGAAAAAGCAACAACACATCTACAAGGACAGAAGTACTCTACAATATCTTCTAATGGTGTATTTTTTCAAAATATAACCGATGTTCTTGAAGAAAATTTTAAAACAGCAAATCTTTAAGAATCTTTAAACTTGTACAATTTTGCTATGGAAAATTTTCGAAAAGATTCAAAATTTGCAGAATACATCTTGTAGCTGCTTTATTAGACCCCGTTCAAAAGATGTTGAGATTGATTTGATGTATGAAGTTTTCAGGAGGATAGTCTTGGTCTCGCATCTGGTTGGTTGTTGGTGGTTCGTGGACAATACACGGTTTTTTCGGGGAGTTTGTTATGTTGTTATTTCTGAATGCTGATTGTAGTATTGTTTTATTGCACTGTTGCATTTTTTATTGTAGTTTGTTTTAATTATCACTTGTCTTGGTTTTGTTCGATGATTGTTTATTAAATAATTAAGATAAATTTGAATTTATAATTTGTTTTAGTTGGTTGTTTTGTTTATGTTGTCTGCATTAATGTTTGTGATCATATGTATTTAGTTGTCAAAATAGAAACGTCAAAATGTTGATCGTGGGATAATGCAGTGTTGCAAATGATGACAGTATGGTTTAATATGATAACAACAAAAACAGGGTTTCCAGCATTAAAGAGAAAATTAATTGAAAATTCGTGAAAATTTCTCTTTAAAATTTTCGAACGTTTTTTAGGAAAGTACGTTGAACCTTAACGTTAATACAGCAATTTAGTTGTAATGTATGTACATTTCTTTGTTGTTTTTGAAATAGGTCTTATTAAACAAGTTTTTTTGCACAGTGTTTAAATTGCAGTTAGGGTAATGATGTATTTTTAATGAGTTTTGTTAGTAGAGTTTTTCAGTTAGGTTTTGTGTTAAAAGAAGTTAATTTTGAAAACTTACAAAAAGGAAAAAGACAGGAAGTCGAGATTTGGCGGTTGACAGTAAAGGAAGCGTAAAATTGAAAGTTAATAAAACGTTAATAAAATAAAGAAACAAAAAGATATAGAATAAAAAGAAAGTTTGAACAAATGTATAAGACAAGAAAGTTGAGCCTAGTGAAGTAAATTGGAACTGTGGCCGAGACGTTCCAAAGGACTATAAGATGCCCAAAGGACAATAAGAAACCCCAAGGACATCATTACAAGCCTAAAGGGATTTGGTTATCATTTGAGTCATATTGGAAGAATGTTATTTAAAAGAATAAAAACTAGTAACAACTTAAAATCAGGTAACACAGTGAATATAAAACAATAAGCAGTATTTGTCGATGAAGTCCCTAAACCAAAAAGATTAGGAACATCAGGGACACCTATGTGTCAAAAACAGAAAACTAGATTACATTTATTAAATATTGTCCAAGAAGAATTTAAGTTCATCAGTGTTATCTATATTTCAAAAATGAAAACTTAATTAGGGTGCCCAGGATAAATTATAAAAACCGCCAGAGGGCCATCTTTGAATGGAAAACTGAAACTTTAATATACTCCACTACACAATAGAAATAATACAGTACCAAAATATATAAATTATAGCATCCAAGATTTAAACCCATTAAGGGGACAATAAAATCAAATTATAGTAGAGTGGCATTAGGGTGGTATTAAGTTATATAGGCTAATTAGTTTAGTAAAATAATTGTTTTATTTTCCTATTAAGGTATTGTTGAGGTAGCAGGCTGTATCCATAATTGGTGTCCATGTGGCCGACTATTTCGTGGTTTCGCCGGCGTTTGATGTTGATAGTGTTTGTATAGTGGTTTCTCAATTGTGTGTTCTTGTTTTCTTGTTTGGTTTTCTTTGTGATGGCTGTGTGTCTTGCAGCGGAGTGGGTTTAAATTTTTTGTGTTTGGTTTTATTTGGCACTATGTTGATTTTTCTTTTAAAATGTTGTTTTCCTTTTTGTTTATTTTGATTGTTATAAATGTTTACTATTGTTAAAAAAAGGTAAATGTCAAAATGTTTACAGGGTGATTCGGATAATAGATTTATTACTACGACAATAGGGTTACCAAGTGATAGAAAACCAACAAAAAATTATCTCTTAAATAAAAGACAATTTTCAAGGCCAAGGCTAAAAGTACATTGAACCAAACGGTGTTATGACTATACGTTATATTTCTTTTTTGTTAAGTTATTTGTTGGTATGTTTTTTTCAGTTAACTTTCTTATGTGAAATAAAAAAAATGTCAGTAGTTGGACATCAGAAGTATGTAATAATGCACAGTCTACAATCTGAAGCTTTTAAATAAACATCTTGAAAGAGCGTTAAAAAGTTATAATCGGAGGTTAATAAACAAGAAATAATACTTAAATAGTGAACAGTGACTTTAGTAAAGAAAGTTTGAAAACTCTTTGAAATTGTTTAGTTTGAATATAAAAGAAAACCTGTGAGTATTAAAGTGAAAATGCTTTCAAAGGAAAAATAGAGTGTGCCAGAGGAGTAGGAAGCCTCACGTTGAAGTGGAAAATTCACAGACTGCGGCGATTCCTGTAAGACTATCCTTTAGAACATATAAATATTTGGAAAAATATATTCAACAAAATTTAAAATAAACAGAAGGTAATACGGTTCACATTAAACTTTGTTATAATAGATGGTTAACCCCGTAATTGAACAACAAAAGAAAAAGTACGCCACCTACTTGTGAAAAAAGTGAGAATTCATATTAGTCCCCCAAAGACCAGAACCTTTATTCAGGATCAAAACCGAAAGAAAAGGTGAAATTTGAATTTATAGCAAAAAGGCATTAGGGTAGTTCTGTATAGGGTAGGCTAAGTTATTACATTTTATTTAGGATAAGTTAGTTCATTAGTTCTTAAGAAATTTATGTACAACTAGTTTTCTTGAATTTGTAAAGGGATCAGACTAAAGAAATTTATTTTACCGGAAAAGAAGGCAAGAATTAGAAAATATAGAACCTCAAACTACATCCTTCAGGGAGCTCCTTTAGGGACTGAAGAAAAAAAAAAAAAACGATTTAATTGCGAGTAGTGATTTGGAACTCTTTTGTTTTTTTTTAGTTGATCCTTGGATAGGAATATGTGTTAATTGTATTAGTTAAGTATATTTTTTTTTTGTTTATATAAATTTAGAATAAGTATAGTTTGCGTAATAGCTTAGTTTTTATATGTACAGAAGAGAAAATTTTTAATGAAAACCCACAATATTATTATAGTTGTTTCTGGATAGCCAAATATTTATTGTGTTGGAATTTTCACTATCTTGAAAGATAAGTGAGAAAAGAAAAAGAATCTAAAATTTTAAAAAGTCATTGAGAATATCAAATAGAAAAGTTTTAAAGTTTGACAAATTGGTTGAGAAACCGTTCGATTAAATCTTAAGGATAAAAACAATTTTGTTTATATGAAAATATAATAAAAGTAGCAATAAACAAGATTTGTGAATAGAATAAAATAACGTTTATAAGAAATTTGAAAAAAAAATTATTGATACCTTTTTGCTATACTATAAGAAAACAACAGATTAACAATCAGAAATAAATTTTAGTTTTAATTTAAATATTGTGTAGTTTAAGTGTTTTTGAAAATAAATATGACTTGAAACTAAAATGTTGAAGAATATGTGTGATTAATTGTGTCTAAAAGTTCCAGGTACAGTGGGCCGAAAAGAGGAGAGAGTGATGATATGGTGACTTGATGTATAGATAATGTGTAGGGGTCATTAAGAAACAAAATGACTATGGTAGGGTGGGCAACGCACATGGATTCAACACCTGATCCACGATACGATGTTCTGTGTTGGTGTAGTTTTTTTTTTATATTTTTTTTGTTGGTACAGTCTCTTGGTGTTGTGGATGCGGGTTGGGTTCCCACGCCGGTTGTGGAGCTGGTCGAGGCGGCATCGAAACACCCCAAAATAACGAAAGAGTCTCGTAACAATAAATGGCGCCCAATGTAGAAAAGAGACAACATAGAATGCATTTTCACATCTGCGAATATGTACTCTAGTTTGGAAAAGTAGGACGCGTACAACAGCTAAACGTGTGGAATAGAATTAGGAATAGGATTCGAGTACTGAATTGAAATCGTCCTAACAGAAAGAATAGGTTAGTTTGCGCATTTTCAAATTAGTATGGATTCTTATCAGTTAAAATTAGTAGAAAAGTAAAAATATATATATTCAGAATCGTCCTCAAGAGAATAGTTGAGCTTGCGAGTACTGGAAATAATATTAATAATACAATAATATCTGTCCTAGGTTGTAAAGTAACAAACCTAGTTTGCGGATATTCATTTGAGTAAACCGGAAACATAAATCATAAACTGTCCTAAAATATAATTTAGAAAAGTTTAGTTTGCAGATTTGTGAATTATGTAGAAGGAAAACGATCAGGTATATATCAGAACATCGCGTCGTAAAAGGAAAGCGTTAGAATATCAACAACCATCATTACTCTCTTGTTCAGACGGAATACCACTGTTCCTGTAACTTTTTAAATGAATTGTTTTTAATTAAAGATTATTGTATCCTATATGTTATAAACATTTTGTTTTGACAAATTTTATGTTATATTTTGTGTTTTTATGTGATGAAATATTGTTTTATAAAACCTTTTTGTATATTTGTAATTCAAGTAAATTCAAAATTTGTAACGTTTATTTATGTTTAAATCTGTAATAGTAAAAAAAAAATTTGTATGTGTGTATTTTATGTAATAGTAGCGTATTTGTTTATTTTATGTTTAATGCTATTTTTTTTTTAACAACATCAAAAATATAATTTGCCAATATAGATATATTAAATTCCAAAAATTTAGATTTTGATAAAAATGCCAGTAGGGAGAACTCCGATGAATGCCGATAAGGAAGCTAGGGAAACAGGGACATTTATAGACATGTCAAGGAGTATTATAACACCGGATACTCACCATACTAGTAATCCACTGTCAGAAACACCGACGGTACTCCCAAGTGAACCAACCGGAGCAATTCCGAAAACTTTTGCTCCTCCTAAAACCTTCAATTTTCCACCTCCAAAGGTCCCACACAATCAAAAGGGTTTTTCATCGGGCAATAGCCCTAGGGCTTATGCTGGACTTATCCGCGAGCTTATAGCTGAAAATGTAAAAGGATATAGATCAGAATTGGAAGAAAAGTTAGACAAGAAAATTCAGGAAAGTTTAGAGGAAGGTTTTGCAAAAATGATCAGCGAAATTCAAAAAATGAGTGTAACTAGCAAAATAAGTGATGGTATAGAATCGTTAGATAGTGAGGATGTTGAAAAACCAACCCAAATAGCACCTTCAAAGAGGAAGCCGGAAAACCGACCATTTCCACAAAGAAGGTTAGATTTTAGGGAATCGAATTCTAATACTCCACTTGAAAACGGATCACCTCAGAGTTTTTACCCAGCTAGTAGACCAATTAAAAACCCCATCAGCGTGGACAAATGGGATATTAGTTTCGATGGAAATATAGAAAAATTATATATTGATGATTTCATATTTCGCATCGAATATATGTTAAAGTATCATAATTATTCATGGCAAGATTTGAAGGGAGAATTTCACAAACTTTTAAAGGGAGATGCAAAGGATTGGTATTGGTTACTAGTCCAGCAAAGACCCATCGAATCTTGGGATGAGCTGAAAAAGTCACTTAGGGTTCAATATGGTTCCATAAGGTCGGAATATGAGCTATTAAGAGATTTTGAGGAACGAAGACAACAACAGGGGGAGTCTATCGATGACTACTTCTTAGCTATGCGAAGATTAAGGGCCAGGTTAAGAAATCCTTTACCAGAATATGAGATAATAAGGATAATAAAACGAAACTTACGGCAAAATATTTCGCAAATAGTTTACTCTGTGCAAGTGTTTTCTGTGGAACAATTGCGAGATACGTGTAAGGAAGTAGAAAGGAATTATTTCCGTAAACAATCTTTCAATATCCCACAAACCCGATATGTACCACCTAGAAGACAAGTGGAGGAAGTCGAAGTAGAGATTAATAGGGAAAAGGAAATGGAAGTAGTTGAGGAAATAAAGTACAAAGCGGACAATACTTACAAGAAATCAAATACGGTGACTACAGAGAGAATTCTTTGCTGGAACTGCAGATTGCCAGGTCACTTATTTACTGATTGCCCGAGTATTCAGAGAAATTTGTTCTGTTATAGATGTGGACTCATAGGTGTTGTTACTCCGGTTTGTCCCAATTGTTCGGGAAACAAGAGAGGGGGTGTGATAAAAACGGCGGAATCACGCTCCACGCAAACAACTGCCGAACAACAAGAGATGTAGGCATTCAATATGTTTATGATGAATCTATAAAAGACAAAACCAATGAAAGCAAATTAGTTTTAGCAAAAAAATATGATAGAAAGATTGAAATAGAACAGGATAAGTGCAACGATAGGAGAGTATTAGGGTCTTATGAAGAGCGTTTAAAAAGATATATGATAACTAGAAATAGGATATTTAATGAGGATAATAATACGAAACTGGAAAAGATTAAGAGAACTAGAAACAGATTTCAGAGAAAAAAGTTGATGGCTCAAGAGATAGGTAAATTTGTCCGAAAATGTGATGAAATTGATAACAACAGGATAGATCCCAGAGCTTTTATAGAGGTAAGACTGGATAATATAAAAGTAAAAGGTCTTCTGGACAGTGGAGCATCAATAAGTCTATTAGGAAAAGATTGCGAAAAGATAGTAGACATTTTAAACAGTGAAATAAAACCAGTTTCTTCTGATATTCAAACGGCAGGGGGAAAGCATTATCAAATTTTAGGAAAGATTGATGTGATGGTGCATTATAAAGGACAAAAGCATAATATTGAATTTTATTTATGTCCGAATATGATTCAGGAAGCATATTTAGGAATCGATTTTTGGAAGAAATTCGATATTGCTCCAGGATTATTCGATATATCTGAAATAAAACCCGAAAACTTGGCGTATAATTATCCTCTTTAGTTAGAAAATATAGAACAACATGATTTAAATGAACAGCAAAAAAAAAACGAATTAGGAAAAGTTATAGATAAATTTCGTACGTTTGAAAGGAACTAAACTAATTTAGAAGTTCATACCATTGAATTGTTAGAAAACACAACACCAGTTAAGGATAGATATTATCCAGTTTCACCTGCAGTCCAGAATCTTATATATGTCGAGGTGGACAACATGTTAAAGTTAGGGATTATAGAGGAAAGTAACAGTCCTTGGAGCAACAGATGCACGCTAGTATGAAAGCCTGAAAAAAATCGACTATGTCTAGATGCGAGAAAATTAAATGATAGAACAATAAAGGACGCGTATCCAATACAAAATATAGAGGGAATTCTCAGTCGACTGGACGAAACATATTATATTAGCAGCGTCGATTTGAAATATGCCTTCTGGCAAATCGAGCTGGAAAAGAAATCTAGATCGTAGGTTGATGGATAAGGTAATTCCGCAGGAGTTAAAACAAAATGTATTTACTTATCTAGACGATCTATTGATCATATCCGCCGATTTCAATCATCACTTAAAACTGTTAGGAAAAGTTGCAGATTGTTTAAACAAGGCAAACTTAACTATAGGCTTAAAAAAATCAAAGTTTTGTTTTAAAGAGCTTAACTACTAGGGTTTATTGTCGGAGGTGGTGTCATGAAAACAGATCCCAAAAAGATAGGGGCAATTCGTAATATACCTTTGCCTTTGTCTGTTAGAGAAGTTCGCAGTTTTTTGGGTACCGCGGGATGGTACCGCCGTTTTATATGCAATTTCTCCTCATTAACTGCACCACTGTCAGACCTGATAAAGAAAGGAGAAAAATTTAAAATGACGGAAAAGAACATGGAAAGTTTTAATGAACTAAAAAAAGCATTGACGACGGCACCGGTTTTGGCACACCCAAACATTCGGGAACGATTTTTTGTTCAATGTGATGCTTCAGATTATGCTGTTGAAGCTGTATTGTTCCAAAAAGATGCATTAGGAAATGAAAAACCTATTTCATTCTTTTCTCAAAAGCTAATTGAAGCACAAAAAAACTATAGTGTAACAGAAAAGGAATGTTTGGCTGCTGTCTTAGCAATTAAAAAATTCAGACCATACATAGAACTTATGCCGTTCACAGTTATAACAGATCATGCGAGTTTGAAGTGGCTGATGTCTCTCAAAGATTTGAATGGAAGGTTAGCTAGATGGGCTTTGCAGTTACAAAGTTACGATTTTCAAATAGAACACTGCAAAGGCGCAGAAAACATTGTAGCAGACACATTATCTAGATTAATAGAAGCCATAGAAATAGATAAAGAGAAAATACTAGGTTTTGAAACTTTGGAATTCGAGTCAGAAGAATATAAAGATTTAGTAGAAGTAGTTAGGATGAATAATAGCAAATTGCCGGATATTAAAGTCGTAAACGGTTTAGTTTGAAAGTGGAATATAAGTGATTCGGAAATACAGGAAGAATTCAGATGGAAATTATGGATTCCAAGTTCGTTAACGCACGTGTTGATTAGGGAAGCTCATGAACCAGAAGATAAAGCACATGGGGGTATTAACAAAACGTTACAACGAGTACGAACTAAATACTATTGGCCTAATATGGTATCTCAAATCAGAAACTTTGTAAGAAATTGTACGATATGCAAGGAAACTAAACCAACAAATATGATATTAAAACCGGAAATAGGAAAACGGGTAATAACAGAAAGACCTTTTCAAAAACTTTATATTGATTTTCTGGGCGAATACCCAAGATCGAAAACTGGGAATGCATACATTTTTATAGTAGTAGATTATATGACCAAATTCGTCTTTCTAAAAGCCATGAAAGAAGCTACAACTGCGAATGTAGTGAAGTTTTTAAAAGAACGAGTTTTTTATGTATTTGGTGTCCCGGAAATTATCCATTCAGACAATGGAAAACAGTTCACTTCAAAAGAGTTTGAGAAAATGATCGAAACTTTCCAGATCACACACATGAAAACAGCTGTTCACTCTCCGCAGTCAAATGCATCGGAGAGAGTGAACCAAGTGTTCTTTCTGCCATCAGAGCATATCTTCAAAATGATCACAGAGAATGGGATATGAATTTATCAAACAATATTAGCGCTAAATTTTGTAAAAAATTTTCAAAATGTAGAATTTTAAGGGTCATAGGGAACAATATGTACGAGTTGGAAAACTTATCTGGCATACCGTTGGTAATTTACCACGCCAGAGATATTAAACAATAAAACCCATAATGTGCAATATAATTTTAATGATCGAATGTGCAATATTTTCAATGATAAATAATACAATTTTAACTTACAAGTGCAATATTTTTACGTGCAATCCTAGGTTAAGATTCGTGTTGTTGTACTTGATGTGTTGATTATTCCATCCTTAATTATACAAATAGTATTGCTCGTCCAGTGTTTAGTATCTTAAGTGAAGCCCATGATACCTGCAAATATTAGGAAACTTAAACAAAGTACCCTTTTATAATGTAAAAGTGAATTGGATCCCTTCCCTAAGAATAACTTTTGTCCGTGTTCTTTTGTGTGGTTGCCGGCTAACTCTTTGAATGTAGTGTCGTGGGTGTAGCCTACGTTGGGCGCTGTAAATGGAATCTGTTGAGGAAAAGTTTTAAATTGTTGATAGTTTAGTGTTGATAGTGTTTGTATAGTGGTTTCTCAATTGTGTGTTCTTGTTTTCTTGTTTGGTTTTCTTTGTGATGGCTGTGTGTCTTTCAGTGGAGTGGGTTTAAATTTTTTTTGTGTTTGGTTTTATTTGGCACTATGTTGATTTTTCTTTTAAAATGTTGTTTTCCTTTTTGTTTATTTTGATTGTTATAAATGTTTACTATTGTTAAAAAAGGTAAATGTCAAAATGTTTATAGGGTGATTCGGATAATAGATTTATTAGTACGACAATAGGGTTACCAAGTGATAGAAAAGAGAAGGAAGAGAAATATGAACAGTATAAAAAAGCAACAAAAAATTATCTCTTAAGTAAAAGACAATTTTCAAGGCCAAGGCTAAAAGTACATTGAACCAAACGGTGCTGATGTCCACTATGTTATGACTATACGTTATATTTTTTTTTGTTAAGTTATTTGTTGGTATGTTTTTTTCAGTTACTTTTCTTATGTGAAATAAAAAAATGTCAGTAGTTGGACATCAGAAGTATGTAATAATGCACGGTCTACAATCTGAAGCTTTTAAATAAACATCTTGAAAGAGCGTTAAAAAGTTATAGTCGGAGGTTAATAAACAAGAAATAATACTTACATAGTAAACAGTGACTTTAGTAAAGAAAGTTTGAAAACTCTTTGAAATTGTTTAGTTTGAATATAAAAGAAAACCTGTGAGTATTAAAGTGAAAATGCTTTCAAAGGAAAAATGTATTCAATTAGAACATTTTGCTATTGTTTTCAATGAAATAGATATTGTGCCAGAGGAGTAGGAAGCCTCACGTTGAAGTGGAAAATTCACAGACTGCGGCGATTCCTGTAAAACTATCCTTTAGGACAAATATATACACTGGTTTCCCGGTTTAACGAATACTCAGTTTAACGAATTCGCGATTTAACGAACGGTCATATTTTTCTCATTGAGTACCTTATATTACGAACAAAACAAATAATTTAGTACTCGATATAACGAATTTTATAAAAACAGACATAAAAAACTATAAAGAGAAATTAAGATATGTGAAAATAAAATCAAGAACATTTTTAACACATTTAAAGAGTATTATTCTTGTTAAGAGTGTTTTTCTCAATAGGTACATACATATGTATTAAATTTTTTTCATTCATAAAGTCTGTAAACAACGCGAAACCAAAATACGTTACAATAACAGTAACTTTTTTGTTGTATAAAAACATTTTGGTTTTTTATTTTATGCTGTGTCATTTTTGTTAATTTTATGAAACGTGAACATCGAAATGCCTAAAAGAAAGCGACTATTTCTTAAAGATAAATTAAAAACAAGTAAGAGTGCTATATTCGGCTGTGCCGAATCTTATATACCCTTCACCATAGTGTATTTTAAACATAATTGATCTTACAGTCTAGTTAATAAAAA
>NC_060949.1:412952-416191 GCF_022045245.1 Lucilia cuprina
ATCTATGGACTAGTATATTAACTAGTCTATTTACTAATCTAATTTATTGTTTAGTCCATTGACTAGTCCATATTTCACTGAAAAGTGTATGTACTAGTCTATTTACGACTAATTTTCATTAATTACATCTTATAGGTGAAAACTGTCACCACTATTATGGGGGAGAAAGGATTAATGAAAGGATTGCCTTTAATAATATCGCCAAAGATTTTATTAACGTACAACTTAAGTGGCACTCACAAAAAAAAAGGCTTAAAATTTTTCAAAAACATTATGTTCTATTTTGTAAGTATTACAAAAATAATACGTGATTATTGTATATATAAGTATATGAATTTAACATTAAAAATTTTAGTGTCCTACACGTCATCATCTATGAACTCGAGCGACCCTAAATCGTTTGAAAATCAATTCAGATTGGCAATAAAAAATGTAAAAAATCGGCATTTTAAGGATGCCCACAACAAAAAAAAGGTGAACCGAAAAATATTTCCAACGATGAATAATTGGCATTTAAAAAATATTAATGCTTTAATTTTTAAGTTTTTTTTAACTTTAAAATTTTTTTTGTCAGTGAATTGTTATAGTCATTTTTTTGTATAATCGAGTATGTAAATACGTACATATATTAAATGAATTTTTGTTACTATAAATAAACTTTTCAATAAATTAAAAATCGAATCAATTATTTAAAAGTGCTTTTTATTCGGCTTCCCGGTAAGTACTTTTAGTTGATTTCTTTATAATATATTATATTTCTGCTTTTGCAGTCCTTTTAATAAGTCATTATTTTTTAACTTCCTGAAACAGTAATTTTAATTACATATTTTTTGCCTTGTTGTATGTCAGTTTGTAACTACTTATTTTTTATCAGTTTTTGTAACTACATATTTTTGTACAACTTTATGTTATAAAAAAAGTACTTATTTTTAAGTTGCAAATAGTTAAATAATAAGGAATTTCTTTTGGGACATCACGAACAAAAATAAGTACTTCTTGTACTAGAAAAGTAAGTAGTCTTTCCTTTGATTTCTACTTACTTTTCTACTTACTTTGGGAGTTAAGTTTTTGCTGGGTATTTACCTATTTTTTACTAGTTTGATCATTTTACAATTAACGAATATACTGTTACGAGACTCTTTCGTTATTTTGGGGTGTTTCGATGCCGCCTCGACCAGCTCTACAATCGGCGTGGGAACACAACCCGCATCCACACCACCAAGAGACTGTACCAACAAAAAAAATATATATATAAAAAAAACTACACCAACACAGAACATCTTATCGTGGATCAGGTGTTGAATCCATGTGCGTTGCCCACCCTACCATAGTCATTCGGTTTCTTAATGACCCCTGAATAAAGGTTCTGGTCTTTGGGGGACTAATATCAATTCTCATCTTTTCACAAGTAGGTGGCATACTTTTTCTTTTGTTGTTCAATTACGGGGTTAACCATATATTATGACAAAGTTTAATGTGAACCGTATTACCTTCTGTTTATTTTAAATTTTGTTGAATATAGTTTTCCAAATACAGTGGTTTCCCGGTTTAACGAATGATATAATGTCAGGCCTATTCGTAAAATCGAAAAATTCGTTAAATGGGGTAATTTTTTTTAATCAACGTAGGAAGACATTATACGTTTTATTTTGTAACAAAATTAAGTTTTATTTATTTATTTAAAAGAAAATAACAAAACTATACATATTTCATCTCATCTTATCTTATAAAAACAAGAAAAAAAATAAATTCATAAATATCTATATAAAACTAAAAAATCTATTTAAAAATTATTTAAAATAATTTTTTATACTTGTTTGCTTTTGCGGCAATTTAAGAGAGCGTTGAATTACCTCCTCCTGGATCTCTCTAAGTACAGTGGACGTCCAATAGTACGTACACTCTTTATTACGAATGTCCAATAATACGAATGGCAAAATTGTTGCATTGTCAACTCTATAGTACGAATAAAGTCACAATTTTTCTGTTCGATAGTACGAATAACGCATTCTTATGGGAATTTTGGTATTATTTGCGTATGAATGAAGTTTTTATTTTGTTTTTATTTTATGATTTCGATATCATTCACCTTTAGCTCTGTAATTTTGAAGTTTTTTGTATTTATTACAAATGTTTTGTGTTTTTAAAAGTCCTATACACACAATTTACTGTATGTATATTTACAAATCAACAATTATTTAGTGTAATTAATTTATTTTCTTGTAATTTCGATGACCAAAGAGAAGAAATTAAATTTAATGATATCGCCAATGAAAACAATATTGAAACTGCAAAAGCGCTGTTATTGAAAAGGTCGTAGGAATCATTTTGCAAAGTAATAAACAACAATGTTTAATTATGGATTTTCTAATAAGTAAAATGTTATTTATATATGTATGAACTGTCAATTTTGAAAGTAGTATGACTCCATATTCCAATGGGATTAAGCATTACTATATGTGATCCTTTAACTATTCCAATTTTATAAGAGAAAATTTTAAATTAGAGAATTGTTATTGAAAGTATATTCCATTCAAGTTTCTAATAAAAGTTTTATGTAATCTGAACATGTTTTATACATTTTGGAACAGATATGTACATGCAAATTGTCTTTGACACACATATTTTTAAAAACATTAAAATTTAAAACCTTTCATTAACAATTCGTATACGTAAATATAAGCCTTTTATGTCTGTTTATTTACAAGAAATTTGAAATAATACATATTTATTATATTTTGTTACGTTATGTAATTTTTCATGAAAAATAAAACAAAAATAAATAAAATCCTATATTTTATGTGTATTATTTGAATTTAAACATACAAAATGTGTTGTTCCATAATACGAATTTTTCGGTACTACGAAAGGGCCTGACATTATATAATTCGTACTAGTGGACGTCCACTGTACTATTTTCTTTGAAACTTCAATATTATTCTGTTCCCCCATTTAATGCATTCCTCCAAATGTTTAATTACATCTGTATGTTTAATTTTTATGTCGACTACGAAAGGATTATCATTTTCTTCATTTTCCTCACATTCACTGGTTTCATTCTCATCAAAATCTGTATCAGCATCATTAATCCATTGGTTTAAATCATCCGCTGATAAATTATTCTGAAATTTAAAACAAAAAGTTAATGCAATCAAAAAAGAAACTTAACATTGCCATAATTATTCTTACATTTGGAAAAATTTGGTTCAATAGTTGTAGCCCACTTGAAAGTGACACTA
>NC_060949.1:416291-423952 GCF_022045245.1 Lucilia cuprina
TTACATATGCTGCAATTCATAGCATTCAGTATCGATATATGTCATAAGAAATAGGAATTTGCGGGGAGATTATGAATAAATGGACAATTGTTGTTTGGCATAAACACACAGTAAGTTAAATTTATCTTCTATTATAATATATTGCACTATTTCCCAATCCTTACTATTATGATTGACAACATTAATATTTGTATAATTAAATAGAATATAATTAAAACTCAGGACAAACAAAACACATCTTAATCTATTATTGCACATATATACATATATAATATGCTATATTAGGAAGTCAAAATGATCGTATCAATCCTAAATGTCGGAATGTATTAAAATTAACTTATATTGTATTGTCAATGTCATTATTGTTTGACATCTTTGGCATGGTATATTCCTAATGGAGAACCCGTCAGGCTTTCGAGTTCGTACATATTGTTCCGAATTACTTTTCGTATTCGACATTAAGTAAACTTTTTGCAAAATTTTGCATTTATGTTATCTTTAAAGCTACTTAAAATAAAGTTTCTTTTAAAGACTTCTTGTCCTGGAACAAAACGTACAACTCGAGCAGCTCGATTGAAACGTAACGCTCTCCGTTCGTATGCCTTGTGCATATTATCCTTTATTTTGTCCCTAATTAAGCTTAGTTTGTCCGATCTTTCCATTGTTATTTCATTATCGTCTAGAGCTTTAAGTTGTTTTGCCGTATCCATAAAGCGCAAAGAAAGGACTGATTCCGGTTGCAGTATGTACCGCTGTGCGTAATGCGATTGCAATGGACGGTAAGTTAACGTCCCAATCCCTATGGTCATTTGTCATATACGCTCTGATAGCCGATAATACACTTTGGTTAACTCTCACTGATGCATTCGATTGAGGAGCATAAACTGCAGTCCTCATGTGATAAATTTCGTATAATTGTATCATTTTATTGAATTCTTTCGATACAAATTGTTGTCCATTGTCAGAGTGAATGATTTCCGGGACACCGAATTCGTGAAAAACATTTTCAACGAGAAATTTAATCACATTAGATGCCGTGGCCTCCTTCATCGCTTTTAAGAATACGAATTTCGTCATGTGATCCATGACTATAAAAATATATATATTTCCTTTTTTGAGCGAGGATATTTCCCAAGGAAATCTATATATAGTTTCTGAAATGGTCTTAATGTCACCATTTCAGCACCTACTTCCGGCATTAGATTCCTATTTACCGATTTAGTTTCCTTACATATTATGCAATTTTGTACATAATCCTTAACTTGAATTAGCATATTAGGCCAATAATATTTATTTCGGAGATGAGAAAGTGTTTTGTTTATTCCACCATGAGCTTTATTTGCCGGATTATGCGCTTCATTTATCAATATTTCAGTAAGACTACTGGGAACCTATAACTTCCACTTAAATTCTTCTAAATCTTCCATTTCGGATTAGTCAGATTCGCTTTTCTTAGGCAATCTGCAACTTGCCTAATAGTTTTAAGTGGCTTTCAAAAGTCGATGATATAACAAGCAAATCGTCTAGATATATAAACACGTTTGCTTTCAATTCTTGTGGGATGACTTTGTCCATAAGCCTGCAAAGTCTTTGGGCCATATTGCATAATCCAAAGGGCATCACCACGTATTAGTATAGGGGTCTTCCGGGAATTGTAAAAGCAGTGTAAGCTCGAGATATTTCTTCCAATTCTATTTGCCAGAAGGCGTATTTAAGGTCTACACTGCTTATGAAAAATGTTTCTTCCAAACTGCTCAAAATTCCTTCAATATTTTGGATAGGATACGCATCTTTCACAGTCCTCTCGTTTAATTTCCTCGCGTCCAAACACAGGCGATTCTTTTCAGGTTTCCTAGCTAGTGTACAACGATTATTCCATGGACTTTTGCTTTGTTTTACTTTATCTAACTTCACTTTTTGGTCCATGGTAAGGCTATGATCTTCTACATTATTTAAGTCTATAGGGCATTTTTCCGATAATTCTCTGGATTCATTTCATCTATTTCAAAAATATCCGATGCTATATTAAATTTCTTCCAAAAGTCTATTCCTAAATATAGTTTCCTAGTAAGTTCAGGACATACATAAAAATCTATTGTTTCTCTTCTATTTTTATAAGCTACTCTAATACTAACTCTACCTAAAATATGACATTTTTTTCCTTTTCCTCCTGCCGTGAAAACTTTTGTTAATACTGGCTCTAATTCAGCTCCTATGTTCTCAATTAACTCTAATGCATCCTTTTCTAATAAACTAATTGATGCTCCACTGTCCAAAAGTACAAATATTTCTAATTCACCTATTTCAATTTTCGCAAATGCCCTGGGATCAGTTTGTCTTTTTTCTATTTCGCTACAAATTTTTACTGCGTCATCTATCTCTCTCCTTTCTAATTTTGTCCAATTTCTTGCAATCTACTCCTTGGTCAAATATCCTATTCCTAACTTTTGTATACTTTTCTGATATCTTTTCCTCATTTCTTCCAGTTGATTTTCCTTTTCTTGTCCAATTTTTCTCAAATTATAATTTTCAATAGCCCTCTTAAGAAGTTTGAAATTTGTGTTTTGCCTTCTCTCCCAAGTTTCTAAATTATCTGTTTGGGTTCCTATGTTCTGTGATTTTCGGCGGAGGTCTGTGTAGAGCGTGATTCCGCCGTCTTCTTCCTACTCCATATTCCGTTTTTTTGAACATTTAGGGCAAGTTGGCGTTATAGCTCCGGGTAATCCACATTTATAACAGAAAAGATTTCTCTGTACCGAATTGCAATCTATAAACGTATGTCCAGGAACATGACAATTCCAGCAGGTCAAGTTTGAATTATGACCTTGCGATTTTTGATTATCATTTTTGCTTGTATATATTTCCTCGATTTCTTCTTCTTGATCTTCAACAATTTCATCTACTCTTCTTCTAGTAAAATTGTTCCTGGGATGTAGAATAGAATGATTTTCGTGCTTTAGATAGTTTTTTTTCTACTTCTTTGCACTCATCTCTTAGATGTTCCACGGAAAAGACTTGCAAAGGATATACCATCTGAGAGATGTTCGTGCGGAAATTTCGTTTAATAATTCTGATGGCTTCATATTCTGCGATTCTTAATCTAGCACGAAGTTTTCTCATTGTTTGGAAATATTCATCGATGGACTCTCCAGCTTTCTGTCGCCTTTTTTCAAAATCGCGCATTAGTTCGTATTCCCTACGATTTGAACTATATTGTACTCTCAATGCTTTTTTCATTTCTTCGCAAGATTCCACTGATTTTTTTTGTACCACTAGCCAGTACCAGTTTTTGGCATCTCCTTTGAGTAGTCTATGAAACTCTCACTGTAAATCATTCCAAGAACAGCGGTGGTATTTCATTAAATATTCTAACAGGAATATAAAATCTTCAATGTATAATTGATCATTATTTCCCTCGAAACTAATATCGCATTTATCTATTCGGAATAAAGCACTATTCTGATGGTTTCCATGATTTATGTGTATATCTTGAGTTCCATTTCTAACTATATTCTCGTTCTGTAAGTTCACTGACTCGTTTGAATTATTTATATATATTATCAAAATCTAATTTTCTTTGTGCTTCATTATTTACGATATTTCTTCTCTGACCGCTTTTCGGAAATACAAACGTTTCTAATTTCCTTTAACATTTGAGAAAATCCACTTTGCAAACTCTTCTGGATGCGATTATCTAACCTACTTTCCAGTTCATTCCTATACTCCTTATTTGAATCTTTAATTAATGTTGCATAAGCCCTAGGACTTTGACCGATTGATATACCTCTAGGAATTGCAGGTGGTGGAATATTGGCATCGAAGCCTGGTAAAGAATTTACTCTTTTTGGTATGGTACCCGTTGGATTTGGATTTGGTGGTCGCGCTGTTGGTACGTTTATTGATCCTGACATGTCAATGATGTTATCTAACAACCTACTTTCTTCCCTAGGTGGAGTTCTCTGTATTGGCATTTTTATTGTTCTTAATTATTCATATATATCTGTGATACTCAAATTAAATAGTGCTGAAATCAACTTATAATCAAAATAACTAACGCTTTAAATTTTAAACAATTAACGTAATACAACATAAACTACTTATACAATTAAACCTATAGTTAAAACATAAAACATAACTTGAACTAGAGACATACATATACTAAAAACATAAAATTTCTAAAACAATATTAATATATAGATTAAAATACAAACAAATAAGAACATAAAACATACAAATAGACACTAATATAAATATTAAAACGTACAAATAAAAAACATCAAACCAATAAGAAGACACTAATATAAACACTAAACAAATAAAAACATAAAACATATAAATTCACAATACCAAATATTCTGTTTCTTTACTACAATAACTATACGATGAAGGTTTTTGGTACAGTGTGTATTTCCGATCATTAGATATTTTATTGGTGAGTATCATTAATAATTTATCTATTTTCTGACGCATTCTAATTTTGGTGTTATATTCCCTTAATAGATCAACAATTTCATCTAACAACTACTCCAATTGCAAACTAGTTATAATTTGAATAACTAGGACAATTAAATTTTTATTATTCAAAACTATTCTCAAATTAATTTGATACTACTATTGACTACTATTTTCCGCCAACTAAAAATTGCAAACTAACATCATAACACGTATTAGGACGAACTTTTATCCATGGACGAAAAGAAAACTTATGTAACACGCAACTAATATACTTAAAACATTAGGACGGTTACAAAATCGTTATTAACATTTCAAATAATTTCTACTTTTTCTACTATTGGCACCTAATATCCGTCTATTTAAGCACGCAAACTAAAATAAAAAGAGTGTATTAGGACGAACTTTTGTTTTGCACGGAAGTAACACCTTTGAAACACGCAAACTAACATAATCAAAACATTAGGACGGTTACAAAGTGTTTTAATACTCAAATTAATTCCTAGTTTTCCTACCATTGGGCGCCATTTATTGTTACGAAACCTTTTTCTCCTCTTGGGTGTGTTGCCACCTCATTTGAGGCGTGGATTCCCAACCCGCATACACACACTGGTTCGCATCAACAAAAACATCTAAATCCTAAACACAACCTAAACAAAACAATAATATACCCATTAATATACTTAACACCGAAATAAACATGGGTAAAAGATGTCCTTCCCATTACGTCACCCTCCCGACCTTGGTCATCTTCTTAAAATCTTAAATGACCCCTTTTTTACTACATCAGGTACTTACCCAGTTCATCATCCAAGACGGCCCACTGTGCCTAACCTTCTTCTTCAATTTACCAATACATAATGTTCATTTCTTTTCTAAACAAATTTATTACAAATATACTTATACTAAACATAAACAAAATAAATAACTTATTAACTAATAAGTGGCTTAATATTTTAACAACAATTATCAATTTATTATTATCTATTTTGGTTTAAAAAAAATTACAAATATATTATTCTTTATATTCACTTCCTCTGAAGTCTTAACCTCGTTTTCGTTTCTTTTTAGTTATGTGAAAGCAAACATTTAAGTTGCTATAAACTTTTTCTTTTTCATAAATTCTTCTGAATTTCATCAATATCTATCTGAATGGTTTCCTATAACCTTAATTTTCCATACTCCAGGGTTAAAAAAAAATCAACAACAATTTTTTATAATTCCCTGGAAGAATTCAAATATTATTGTCTCTTTTTATATAAAGTTTTTAATCTTCTTTTCTATTTACATATTTGTTTATCAAATCTCTATTTTGTAATTTTAAAACTAATCTTATGCTAAAACTTATCTATTAACATAAATCAAAATCACACACAATTTGACAAATTACTAAGGACCAGCTAATATCATAGGTTTGGAGCCCTAAATCTGCTCCGACTTTAAATTTAAGATAAAATTTCCCAGCTATTCCCTGAAAGAGCTCTCTAAAGGATTTAAGGAATTTATGTATTTCTATACCCTTTACGGTTTTTTAAACTATACCCAGGAAAAACTTCGCTCCCAATCCTACTTTTAATGACTTCTAGAATTCATTACTTTGTAGCTTTATTAGCTACTTTTTACATTACTAGGAATATATTTAATAATAAAATTTTGTATACAGCTTATAGAAGTCATTATTTGAATATACAAAAAAGGATTTTGATACAATTTGAAATAAGTTATTATTAAACGATTATTAATGATATTTTTAGTAAATTTGCCATAAATTTTGTTCTGAAAAATGTCGAAAAGTCGACTTTGTAAATAAAATCGAAAAAGTGCAAAAGTCGAAAAGTCGGAAAAAGTCGGTAAGAGTCGAAAAAAGTCGAAAAATGTCGTAAAAAGTCGAAAAGTGGAAAAAAAGTTAAAAACTTTAAAATAGTGGGAAAAGTCAAAAATAGTCGTTTCAACTATAGAACCCTATTAAAGAGTATGTACGTACGTACGTATGTATGTATGTATGTATGTATGTATGTATGTATGTATGTATGTATGTATGTATGTATGTATTAAATATTATATTCAAATATATATTAAAAAATTATATTCAAATTAAAATAAAAGCTCACGTAAGTACAAATTAATAGAAAATGTTAAGTAAGAAGCAATTTGAAAGAAGAGTGAAAGAGGAAAAGCGTAGAATTAAAAAAATTGTTTCTGCAGAAAATGATGCAGTAACTGCACCAAGTTTTTCAGGTGTCCATTTTTGTCCACCAAATGTACAGGAAATTTCTGCTACAACTTTAGCTGATAAGCTTAAAACTTGGTTTATTGAAAATAAACCTACTGTGGAGTGCACAAACCAACTTTTAAAAATATTAAAATCGGAACAATTAGATGTTCCAAGTTCTGTTCAGGGTCTTATAGGAAAAAGAAAGAAAGCCAAGATCGCTTTCCGAAATATCGAGATGGAAAGCTACTGAATTTAGGCAATTCTTGTTATATACTGGCATCGTTGCCTTAAAAGATTTCGTGCCAATTGAAATTTATGAGCATTTTCTGTTACTGCATTGCAGTTATAGAATATTGTCATCAAGCTCCAATGCGAATGATAGAGAAAAGGCCAATATAATGCTCAAGACTTTCGTAGAAAAATTTCCCTATATATATGGACAAGCCAGTGTTTCATATAATATTCATTGTGTTCTACATTTGGTAGAATGCGTTAAGCAATATGGTAGCCTCAACGATTTCTCTGCATATCCGTTTGAAAATTTTATGAAAAAAATTAAAAAAAAAAAATAAAAATGCCGAAACATTTACCTCAACAGCTATTCAATGTTTTTAGTGTTGAACCTATTAAAGTTAAAAGTAATTTTTTTGGCTTAAAATTTAAAGGTGAAGAAATTAAATCTATTACCACCACTAAAGGCATATTAAGCAAAACATTTCCCAACAATATTTGCTTTATGGTAGATGGTTCATTTGTTGAAATTCAAGAAATCATAGATGACAAGACTTTTTTGGCAAAAAAATTTAAAAATGTTGAGAACTTTTTCGACTATCCCTAAAATCATTGGATATAAATATTGGGTTTTGCGAGGGGCACTTTTTCGTAAATGAAATATTTTTCTTCGATAATATTTTTGCGAAAGCTATAAGATTCTCATATAAAGACGGATTCGTTTTAATTCCAGAAATCGAGAAAAATGTCGAGCAAATCCAAA
>NC_060949.1:424052-449390 GCF_022045245.1 Lucilia cuprina
AAGCCGTTAAGAGTTGTTAACATATTCCTAAAATAGTATTTTAATATGACAACTTACTTTTTAATTTTATTTATATAATCCTTCCTTATACTTTTTGGTATATATTTATTACACTTCGCAAATTAAGAAAATCTTCTTAAATGTTTATTAACAGTTGATTTTTAACACAACACTGTCATATTATTTTCTATTACTTAAGATTCGCAATATTTTAATTACACTATTTTTCTACGAAAATTATATTCAATAACTCATTTAAGTTTTACGATGAATAATTAAAACTGAACATGACTGAACAAAACACAAAACATCACTGAACTTAGCAAAATTTCTGCATTATTTATTTATTTATTTTTTTCACGCTAAAAAAGGAGTATTTATATTTTTTTATTTTTGTACTCTTCTTACTATCATCCGGAAGTAACCTAAAAGTATACTTCCAGACGGCGAAAACTAGAAATCAATGTATTTTGTTTTTGTAAAATGTGTGCTCTCGTCTGACAATTGTACAGAAGTGACTACAATCCACACTTCCAGATGAATAAAATACAACATTAATGTGAACACTCTTCAAACTATCTTCCAGAAGTCAAATAAACATACAAATCAAGAAGATACAAATTAGGAAACAATGTATTTTGTTATTGTAAAATGTGTGTTCTCACCCAACTTTCATACAGAAGTCACTAAAACGTATACTTCCAGATGAAAAAAATTCAACAGACATGGTTTTTTGTTTAAGCAAAATGGATGCACTCTTCTAACTATCATCCGGAAGTAACTTAAAAGTATATTTCTAGAAGACGAAAATTCGAAATCAATGTATATTGTTTTTGTAAAATGTGCGTTCTCGTCTGACAATCTTCCAGAAGTGTTTCTGACGTGGCGTCTGGGGTGATGCGCAATAGTTTTCTCTTTTAAATGTTTGAAGGGAACATACAAAAAAATACGCATCAAAAAAATATGATTTGCATTTTTTGTTAAAATAAAATAATTTTCCCTTTTGTTTTGCAAATATATTTTTTAATGAATAGAAAAAAGTATTTAAAACGTTTTCAATTATATGAGAGTAGATTGTGAGTTATTGCACAATAATTTTTATGCGAATAATGTAAGTTTGTAATTTAAAACTAACACACATTTTTTCCAAGTGCTTTTTAAAACATTTTTTTTTACGGTAAACAAAAACAACATCTAGGTCTCGTCAATGTTTACCAGCAATGAATACGAAAGTGTTGTTTTTTACTCTTGCTTGTATACTGTTAAAAACAACAACGTATTGCTATTGTTAAGCGCATATTTATAGAAAACACACTGTCTATAGCTAAGCGCATTTACAAAACCAAAAGAGTACCAAGCGCACAGGGCTTGGGCATCCTTGGTTTGGATGCTGTTGGCGTCATTGCGTAGGCATTTTTGTTTTTCTGTGTTTTTCGTTATGTATGTTTAGATGTCTGTTGGTTTAGATGCCTTGTGTATTTTTTGTTTTATTTCGTTTAGCGTTGTTGTTGTTCTTTTTGTTTAGCTTTTGATGTAATAATAATGCAGTCGGAAAAAAATTTAAAATTTATAAAAGATGTTTAAAATACACTATGGTGAAGGGTATATAAGATTTGGCACAGCCAAATATAGCACTCTTACTTGTTTTATTGTAGTTTGTTTTAATTATCACTTGTCTTGGTTTTGTTCGATGATTGTATATTAAATAATTAAAATAAATTTGAATTTATAATTTGTTTTAGTTGATTGTTATACCCTACACCACCATAGTGGGGAGGGTATTATGCGTTTGTGCTGAAGTTTGTAACACCCAAAAATATTGGTCCTAGACCCACCTTAAAGTATACCAATCGCCTCAAAATCACTTTCTGAGTCGATTTAGCTATGTCCGTCTGTCTGTCTGTGCGTCCATGTAAACCTTGTGCGCACGCTACAGGTCACAATTTTTAAGATAATTTGATGAAATTTTTTTGGTACAAGGACGATCGCTATTGAAAATGGTTGAAATCGGTCCATTATTTCTCCTAGCCCCCATACAACCGTACCCCATGAATCGGGCCTTTAGGCTCATAAGTACGTTAAATGTTTTATAAAGTCAACAAAAATCAGCAAAAATTAGTTTTATAGAACAATAAATGACAATACTAATTTTTGTTGTGATCGGGCCACATTTGACCCTAGCCCTCATACAGACTATCCTTCAGAAAATCAATTGAAGGTCAAAATTAACTTATAATTACTTATAAAACGATTAAAATCTACATAAATTACTTTGAAGTAGACGTAAATTCATCTACCAAAATTTACAAGGATAGGCCCATATTTACCCCTTCTCCCCTATGAGCCCTCTTGTAAAAAATCTCTTTTTTTGTCAACAATATGTTACGGAACGTGATTCTGCCAAGGTTTCTAGCTAGCTTTGGCATGTATTTATACTCAGCCGGTTCCAACCCTACTCACCAGACACAACTCCGAACAGTAAACAAAAGAATTTCAAAAACACTACATTAAAACAGAAATTACACCAACGAATCTACCACACGAACAATCTTGAGACAGTTGACAGTCTCATCTGCCCTCCCGACCTTGTCGTAGCTGCATCCGCATCATTTTTGGCTAACGACCCATCTCCGCTTGACCTTTACCCTCAACTTACCATTCCATCATCACCTTCACCTTGTTATTCAAAAAATCCTCATAAATATTAGTTTTAAAATATACCAATCACATCTTTTATTAATTGCATTTGAACATTTCGACTTATATTGACTAAGAAAGATAACAATAATTTATAACAAAACATCGATAATCATATTTATACACTTTTCCCTCGCATTTTAATATTACTTTACCCTATATTTGTAAGTTTATTCTAGCTATCTAGTGCTCAAGCTAACTATTTACCCTCTATTTCAGGCTTAACGTTTACAACATTGACTACACCTAAAAGAGCTCTCTTAAGCCTAATCTCATCTGCCATTATGCAGTAAATTCAAATAAATTAACGCGCTACTTGGGCTCTAGATTTAAATTTTTCTATTATTGAGCAATAATCGAGGGATAAGTGTATTTTACACACATAAGTAGACAACACATACACCTAAACTAACAATCAACGCGACACTTATAACTTTTGTTCACAAAAACACTACTAACTTAAAATTAACTTAATCTACATCCAGGAAAGCGTTATTTATCTTTTATCAATCTTTTCAATTAACTTTGTTTTGATCCGTTTATATAGGACAATAATATTCAAAATTTTTCTAATCTCGCACTTCTTATCTTTCTCCCAGTTTTGAATTAGAAAGTTTTCTTTAAGAATCATTATCGTAATGCAGAGTACTAATTATGTTTGCCAGGTTATACACTTTGCCACATAAACAACATGTCTGCCACTGGGCCATTGGCAAGAATAAAAATTTTGTTTTGCACTTGAAACTTATAAAAAAGGGTTACCTGGATATTATATTTGCTTTGCGTGTGGTTTGGGAAGACGTCTATTCGGTGCCCTTTTCTCCAGATAATAATAGCCAGCTGTTTTAAAAGAATTTCAATTTTAGGAAACATTTCAAAATTCATTTTTTTATTATTTTCAACATATGTTTCCCTTTAATTCTTATGTCTCACAAACAAAAAAATTTATACTGTAACCACACACTTTTCAAATATATTTTCCTTTTCACTTTTTTTAACGTCATTACTTGACGGCCTTAGTATCGCTTTTAAATTTTCTTTTTCTCTACTAAACTTAACTTCTTTGTCTTTTGCAAATTTACTGGAAAATCCATGTTGCCAGTTTTCATACCGTTAACTGTAAGTATTTACATTTATTTATTTGAAATATATATTTAAATCTTTTATAGCTGCCAGCCAAATGTTTATATTATATATATGTATCTGGTTTTCCCCAATTCCTTATGCATAGACAGGCATCTTTCCTACTTCTCCTGACCGATAATCATCGTCCGAATCATTGTCCGCAATTATTATGGTATCAGGCTCTCATAAAAATTAGCAAATCTTATTTCCATTCATAATTTATTTTCATTTTGGAAACCCGTCAAAATTATTATTTTCCATTCCTAAATGGAAAATGTAACCCTGTGCTTTACGACATATCGCCGCGTTACTACATTATAGTAAAGGCGTTCCTAGACCGAACAGCTGACACACAACCAAACACATACGAAACATACAACAAGAAGAAGAAACTCATAATAAATCACATGCAAACAAACAATACAAAAAAAAAACAATAAAATATATACATCATTCGTAATTCAGCTCTGGGTGGAGGAAGACCGTCGTGCGTCATTGCCATTATCGCTTAAGGGTAATCAGGCCGTCCTTTTTGCTCTGCCTTCGAGAGTTTTACGTTTCAAACAGCATTGGCTAATGTGTGACGTCAGATAACTGTACCGAGTTACAGTTTTTCTTAAGGTGCATAATTGGCCATGTGCAATCGTATGAGCTAGTTTTTTCTAGTTAGAATTGGTGATGGCGTTGTATAATTTTAATTACTGGCCAAATAAATCTTAGTTTTCGAAACTAAGTAACTTAAAGAACAAACAAACAAAAATATATACATATAAACGTGTTCAAGTAAATATAAAAAAGGTAAGTGCATACATTTAATATTTTTACATAAATAAATCATTCTCCAATTTTCAGAATAACAAAAAACATAGCCTTAAACAACAACCATCGCTACAGAAAACATCAGCAATGAAATCCACAGGCTTAACATCTAGGACAAAACAACAAACAAATTGAAACATATAAACAAATTAACTAATAAACAACAGATAAAACACAAACAAACCACAGTGCCAGCAGCTCTACTTTAGGTTCAGATCAACCGCAACAAATAAGTAAAAATATTCCACAATAAAACAAATTAAATGCTTTATTAAAAAAAATTCAAAATTTTAACATACTGAATGGTGTAGGGTATCATATGGTCGGAAATGTCCGACTATAAATTCATACTTGTTTTGTTTATGTTGTCTGATTTAATGTTTGTGATCATATTGTAGTGATGGTCATGGATTATTATTTTTTAAACTGATATTTATAATACTTTATTATTTGTTAATTTTGTTTGATCTAGTTATGTTTGGAAATTCAATTTCAAAAAATATTAATTTTTTAATTTTAATTGGATTAAAAATTTTATAAAATAATGAAGCATTTTGCTATACAAAATAAAATAAATAAATATAAAAATAATAACTAAAATATGTATTTAGTTGTCAAAATAGAAACGTCAAAATGTGGATCGTGGAATAATGCAGTGTTGCATGTGATGACAGTATGGTTTAATATGACAACAACAAAAACAGGGTTTCCAGCATTAAAGAGAAAATTAATTGAAAATTCGTGAAAATTTCTCTTTAAAATTCACGAAAGTTTTTCTTATATGTGTTGAAACTTAACGTTAATACAGCAATTCAGTTGTAATGTATGTACATTTCTTTGTTGTTTTTGAAATAGTTCATATTAAACAAGTTTTTTTGCACAGTTTTTTGTTTGTTTAAATTGCGGTTAGGGTAACGATGTTTTTTAATGAGTTTTGTTAGTAGATTTTTTCAGTTTGGTTTTGTGTTAAAAGAAGTTTATTTTGAAAAATTAAAAAAAAAGAAAAAAGACAGGTAGTCGAGATTTGGCGGTTGACGGTAAAGGAAGCGTTAAATTGAAAGTTAATAAAAGTTAATAAAATAAAGAAACAAAAAGATATAGAATAAAAAGAAAGTTTGAACAAATGTATAAGACAAGAAAGTTGAGCCTAGTAAAGTGAATGGGAACTGTGGCAGAGACGTTCCAAATGACTATAAGAAGCCCAAAGGACAATAAGAAGCCCCAAGGACATCATTACAAGCCTAAAGGGATTTGGTTATCATTTGAGTCATATTGGAAGAATCTTATTTAAAAGAATAAAAACTAGTAACAACTTAAAATCAGGTAACACAGTGAATATAAAACAATAAGCAGTATTTGTCGATGAAGTCCCTAAACAAAAAGATTAGGTTCATCAGGGACACCTATTTGTCAAAAAAAGAAAAACTTGATTAGATTTATTAAATATTGTCCAAGAAGAATTTAAGTTCATCAGTGTCATCTATATTTCACAAAAAAATGAAAACTTAATTACGGTCAATTAGTGTGTCCAGGATAAATTATAAAAAACCGCCAGAGGGCCATCTTTGAATGGAAATTAAAATTTTAAAAAAATTTTTTAAAAAAAAAATCCATTTTCCCGAAATACGTAGAGTTCAAATAGCAGGTACAGTTATTTTATTCACTTATCTGTTGCCCATAAATCCCCATGAGATCTTCTAAAAATTTTAAAATTAGTTTAACAAAGTTTCAAAAAAAAAAAAAAAAAAAATAAATAAAATTGGAGATTTGAAACGGCCGTTGAAAAAATCAAACTTTTTGACCATAGCTGACAACAAGTTCGCGTTACCATGTACGGACAAAAACTATTATTTGAATAATTATTAATATATATTTAAGAATATTATCTTTTAGAATACATCTCAAAAATATGTACATTTCTTGTCACATTTTGAATTTATGTGCTGTGAGACACGTTAATGGCCTGGGGAATTTGCAATAACTTTAAATGTGTTCAATCAATTTTGTGTTTTATATCTTTCTAAAATGCCTATTTTGTAGACATTACGATGCATTTACAATATATTTCAAAATTTTTAAATTTGAGCAAAAACTGAAAAAATCGATTGTTTTCTCCTTGCAAATGCACTTGTAAACTTCAGAGCCGTTGCGGCGCCTGTAAACGTTATTCGATAAGTATAATTTTTGCATGACAAGCCATAGAACAATTCCTGTCATCATAGCTGTTTGCTATGATTTCTGAAGATAGTTTGTTTGTATGTGTGTCCTAATCGTGTATTTACACTTGCAATTCATTGTTTTACTTTTAAAAATAAAAATCATAAGCAGATTTTTTCAAAAATGTTTACAAAATAAAAATCAATTGTAGCGAATTATTTTGTTTTTCTTTTCGGTTTCTCTCAACCACTTATCAGAAAAAAATCTATCATAAAGGTTTCTCTCAGTGATAAACTACAAAAACACTATTATAAATGGTGAACACAGCAATGAACCTTATAAAAACAAAATGAAAATAAATAAACAGCTGTTATCTGCATAAATATTTTATGTTCAAATAACTTTTTTTTACAATCGTTCTATGTATTAATATTATACACTATTGGCAACAAAAAATAACTTCCAATGAAATAACGCCCAATTCAGAAAATGAAGTACTCCCAACGAAAAAAGACCTAAAAAGTATGAAATAAGTTCCAAATAAAAAAAAATAAAAAGCACTCAATTTAACTGAAATAACACCCAATTAAATAGACGATATAATTAAAAAAAATTGGAATTTTTTTCATTACTAGCTAATACCCGGTGTTCTCCGCTACCCCAATCTAAATTTAGTATATAATAACCATAATTCATAGTTACTAAATTATAAAATTTTTCTTAAAGATTTATTATAATTTCTCTTGATGACAATATACTTCATTTAAATTGTAAATAATACTTTAATGATCTATTTATTTTTTATAATTGCTTTAATTTAATATATACTTAAAAAATAATTTTAAAATCCCGATGCTTAAGTGTTTTTCCGCTAAATTTATACATTACAAAATATTAAATAAGAGAATTTTAATAGTTTTTGATTAAAAAACAAGTAGGATAAATAAAATTTTAAACAATTCGGCCCATTTTTAAATCGAATAACATTATTTATTGAGTAATTTTTTGGACTTAGAATGACTCTAAGACTCTTAAGAAATTTATTGTTAGAAAACAAATTTTCTGAAATATGCTTTATATGGGTGCTTCCCTCAAGCACCCACTCAAAATATTATGTAGGTAAATTCAACTAAAAATTCCTTATAAACAAATGAAATTTCATTTGGAAAACGGACTACAAACTTTTCATTTAAAACAAAGGAGTTTTTCAATTATTTTTTAATGTTGTTTTTTTTAACTAGCAAATTACGTAAAAATTAATGATTTTTTCATTTCTTTTAACTAACAAAAAATAAAGCATAAAACATTAGAAAATAATGTTTTTTCAGTAATTTTAACTGACAAAATTTTACCTACAAAAATATTTAAAACAACTGTTTTAAAAATAAATTAAAAATAAAATTATAATGTTAATAGCGTAAATATGTACATACTACATATCTTTAGTCAATTACAATTTCTTAGAATTATATTCATACATTTCATTTAATTTAAAAGTTGTTATGTGCTTTAAAAAATGCACTTATTGCTTTCGAATTATTTCCTACAACATCGTTTTTAAAATCAATTTGAAATTAATTTTTTTGTATAAATAGCCAAAGTTGATTCATTTTATATTATAATTTAAATTGAAAACCTGATATATTTTAAAACAAAGCGCTATAGCAGAAGCAATAGTGTCAGCCTTGTATATAATTTGGTCCGCGACTACATGGATTGTATTTACACTGAATAAATTTTGTTTAATTATAAGGAAAGGCGGTTTACCACTATATAAATCCACCTCAATGTCTTCTTCTAGGAACTTTATAGTGTACATCTGAGAGTTCACAATAGTTGGCCTACCAATATCTTTATGACATCTGCCTGGCTTTAAAACTGCATGAATTTAATAAATTAGTATTACATCCTTTGAATCTGAAAATAGAACATTTTAATATATATTTGTCTACATACATTTTATATAATTTTTAGATTTTAGACAATAATATTGGTGTAAGAATAAGATAAAAATCATACCTTCCTTTTATCAACAAGTTCTGGGCCGTTAAACGTTTTATTATTTTAACAAAGAGAGGCAATTGCTTAAGATAAAAAATAACTATTTTAAAAAATTGATCTAGTGAAATAAGTGTTAACTTACGAGTTAATCAGTATTTTCTGCGACTTCGATTTTATTTTCTAAATAAGTTCTTGGCCGACGATACTTTCTTCCTTTGTATGAGAAAAAATAAATTAAAAAACATTATCAATGTAGAAAGTATGTTTCTTACCTGTAGCAAGTATGTATCTTACGATATACTAATTTATCAGCAAGGACACCGAAAACATGCTCTAAAAAAGTGTTTTAAGCGCTTTAAATATGCCGTAAAAAACTCAAAATATGCTCTTAAAATTTAAAATATATGCTCCAAAAATAAAATTTTTTTATTATTTTTTAACATTGAAAAGCTCAAAAAGACTGAAATTGTAATGAAATAATAAATGTTTAATGTCATATTCTATATCCTACAACATTTTTTTATAAATGTTTCATCTCATAGTTTGAAGAACTAGTATAATAGAATTCCGTTTTACGTTCAGATAACCAATAAATAACATGAAACCATTTGGTCCCCAAAAAACATATTTCAAACGACAAAGTTTGACACATTTCTTCCAATTGTATTCATAGCTTTTAAACTGACATTTTAATCGGTGTTGTCATAAATTCCAATAATTAGTTTTTTAAACTATAAAAATGGATTGGTCTCATGAAATCAAAAGTAATCGGTTTTATGTCCGATTTAAAATATAATGCTTTATTGAATAAAAAACTGTAACATAACGATTTTTTTTTTCAAAATAGGCTAAAAAATTAAAAAATAAAAAAATAGAATTTTATTTTTAAATAAAGTTTTGAAAAAAGAAAATTAAAAATGTATAAAAACAAAAAAAAAAACGAAAACATCAAAATATGCACTAAAAGAGTAAAATATGCTCTAAAAACTCGAAAATATGCCTTAAATATGCTAAAAAGTCAAATCATGTAAAATTATGCTCTTATGGGTAAAATATGCGAAAATATGCTCTAACAAATCGATGCCAAAATTCTCAAATTGGTCTGAAACGTGTAAATATCTTATCCATGAGTCCATACGACGCACCACAAAAAACATGCATTTGCATATTTTGGTTTACCTGTTTATCACTATTAATGGTCTAAATTATATAAATGTTTTTACAAAATGTAAAATTGTATTTTTTTCTTGTTATTTTTTTCGGCATTTAAAACTTTTTTCAATTAAACAAATATTTTTACCGAAAATAATTTTTTATAAACCAAATAACTCATAATATTAACTGTACAGAAAAAACGTTTTTTTCTGTAGGTTGTTTTTTGAACAACGTACCAAAAAGGTTAAACAAAATTTTTGTACATAAAATAACTGATTTTTAATTAGTTTTTAACTTAACTCTTTGTAAAGGGGCTTGGGTCAAAAAAGGCTCGAAATTCAACAGGGTTTTCAAGGCTAGTACAAAACTTAGTTGTGCCGCTTTTTGTCGATAAACGAGTATATTAAACATAATCACGAGCTACTCGGGGCAAACCCACTATACCCTCCCCACTAAAGTGGTGTAGGGAATAAAAAAGATAATAAATAGGCATTGATAATATCGGATATGGGTATATCAGAAACTATACTGTCAGTCAACCTGTTAATAAGATGACGAGGTGATAATTCTCTTATTTGAGTAAGAGGACACGATATATAACTGAAAATGATGTTGCTGATAACTTGACAAAGGCTGGAAATAAATAACTATTTTTTATTTTTAGTACTTTGAATTAATTTGTTTTCCAAAATTTTCACAAAATACTTGTGGAAATGCTTTCTGTATTAGTAAACACATACTTAATGTATTCATATTGTAATATTAAATAGAAAATGTTATTTTTGTCGGTTAATTATTAAGATTTTTTGAAAATTTATTTTCGTAGTTGAAATGTCTGTCAAAAATTATTAATTGCTATTATCAATGAGTATAACTTGCTCTGATCAACGTATTCTTTAAGAAAATGTGATACATTTTAGTTTAATCCTGAAAGAAGTGTAAAATCTAAGTATTCAAATTTATTTGAACTTTTTAAAACCAAAATCATAGAATACTACTTCTTTCGAATTATTATTCTCTACAAAAGTATTCATTAAAATCTATTCAAATCGTACAATATGTTATTTTCATTACTGACAGTATAATTAGTAAACTATTTTCATTAATACTGTTTGAGTTCTTCATCTTTTGATTTTTGCTCATTCTCATCCAAGTTTTTTAAACGCCTCCCAGTTTTAAATTAAGTCCTATGTTTAACAATTTGCTAATTCCTCCAGCAATCACACATGCCCCTTCATGAACAGTATGTCGTAAACAATCTCGAACCTTTCCAGCACTATTCCTTTATAGCCTACATAAGTAATGATTTTAACATAGGTTATTCATCTTTTTTATTTGATTCCAAATTCATTACTTCTGAAGTCATTAAATTTTGCAATTATTGCTATAAGAACTATAAAAGGATTCCATCCTGATCGAAAGTGGAATTATGTTCCTTTATTATATGAAGTAAAACGATTTTTTGGAATAAAACCACTGTTTGTGTGAATCTCTTAAGTAAGAGGGAAAATGCTGGAGAAAAGGAAAATCCCAATGATTTTGTACTCAGTACAATTTAATAAATGAAAGAAAAGGAAAAGAAATAAAACAATAGAATTAGGATTTTTTCTATGTATATTTATTAAACTGTTGGACAAAGGAATTCTTACCAAGGATAGGTGGACTGTATTGTTAGGAGTTAGAATTTGATCTGGCGCAAATAAGCATTTATAACATTTACGAACCATGACATTTCTTTTAGAACATTTTGACAATTATTTGTATACTGCAACACATAGCAATCAGCATTTATATATGTAAGAAGATATTAGGGTTTGCAGAAAATATGGAATGTTAACGAATGTAAGGAAAAATTGCTATATGTTGTTTTTGGCGTAAACATTACCGCCCGCCTTACAGTATACATGTAGGAAAATGGAGGAAGAAAGCCATAAACACTTATTTTTGCTTGAAAAAAAATGAATAATAAGTAAGTAATATAGGATTTTGAATTGTACTAAAAATTACAAAATGGAATTTTAAAATACAATATCATATTTTGAAAGAAAAAGAAATATAATATTAAGGAATTGAATATATTAAGTTAAGAATAAATTCAGGTTTGTTTGTTTTCATTTTGCTTACTACTAAGTGCATTGGAAACTTGAAATTAGAGTGTTTTGTGTCGTGTACTTTGGAATATAGATTTTATTGTTTAAAACTTGAGTTTTGTATAAATGAAAGTCGGAATACAGTTCTTGAACATTGGATAATATGCAAAATGGAGTATTGCATGTAGAACTGTTTCTTCTTTGGATGAAATTAAGTGACTGGAAATCTTAATGTCAAAGCTATTCGTACGTTTAACGCGGCTGCATATGCCTTTTCTAAAGCATAGCAAAACCCAAGGAATAGGATTTTAGCGTTAGGAGTATGGACCAGACTTTTTCGGATTTCATAAGTCCTGCAATTGGATCTGGAATAAGGCCACTGCAATAAATATTTCGCCCTTGGATAAAGGTCCCAGTTAATACGCTTCGGATTGTCTGATAGAAATGCAAGTAGGGATGTAGCTTTCTTCCAGAAAACAAGAATCTCCTTCGGATTGCTGTTCTCATCACCATTTAGGAAACCTCCATGTGCAAAATGTTGAAGTTGAATGAACAAAATTTCGTCCCATTTTGTCATCGAAAATTCTGCTATTATAAGTCTGATATTGGATATCGTAACTTTCGGGATTGAGTGGCCATCGGTATAGAGGAAACTACTGTGTATAAGATGTACCCTTGGATAAGTAGCATCTCTATAATTGGCTAATTGGAATAAAGTCCGAATAGCTAGGTAAGACGTCACTTTAAAAATATCGTAATTATGGATAATTACGTTTGGACAAGTTTGAAATAAGGATGAATGGATCTTATTATACGTCGGATCCACAAGGATTTTTGTATCCGTTTTTAGGACAATCGCATACTTGCAAAATGTTGACTTTAGGATAAAAGTTTTCAAGGTATTTCGTAAAATCTGAATGGTATTAATATTATACAAATAATGAATTGGACTATAGCATTTTAGTTTTAGGATACCACTCAGTAGCAAATATAAATTATTAGCTTTCAAAAAATACGTATGAGAAATTTTTAATAAAAATTTACAATTTAAGTAATTCTCAAATAAAAGTTTATAAACGGATTTAAGTTTTAATAAAATGGAAAACCAAGTTGGGGAAAAACTTGATAAGACATTTCGTTTTGAATTCAGTTTCTTTGAAATCACATTCGTCCTATTATTACTAGATTTTTGAAAATTCGTTATTTCCTTGTTATTAGAAGTCTCTTGGGAGAAAGAGACCCGATAAAAGTTTGAAATTATAGAACAAGGAGCAATGTTGAAATTGGATACGGGTCCGGTTAGGATCCAACCAAAGATAGTCTGTTGGGCCATTAATGAATCACAAACCTTTTGTATAACTCCATGTAGCATAACGGATTGGAAGAAATCTGCACCAATTAAAATATCTATCTCTGAACTTTTATAGAATTGTGGATATGCCAACTGGATAGAAGGAAGTTTGGAAAATAACGAATGGTCTAGGGTTTCAGATGGAAGGTTTCCCGACAATTGTTGAACAACTAGTGCCGTAATCGACAACTGTGTACTAGGATTAGAAACAGAACTTAGGACAAATGAGCACTGACTATGAGCACTAGCTGATACAGTTTGATTCAGGCCTGAATTTGAGGAAAATCAGGATTGAACCATGTCAGCTCCAGAACTAGTAGACTGTATTGTAATGGAATGAGAATGAGTTACATATGGTTCGACATTTGGATCTAAATTGGAACTTGTACCAGGAGCAGATGGGTCTGTGAATGTTTCGGAATCTCTATGGAGTAAAGTGTTGTGCCTTTTGTTGCATCGGAAACAATTAGTAGGATAACTACAATTCCGTACTGAATGTGTCTTAGAGAAACAATTAATGCACAAACTTAACTTTTTGATCTCATCAATGCGCTGGGAGTAATCCATTTGCAAAAATGTAGAACATTTGCGTATCGGATAAAATTCTTTGGGACACAACTGACATTTCGGGCTTGAAGTACGGTAAGAACTGTTGGAAACGTTGGATGAAATATTTAACGCTTTGGATTTGGATGCTGAAGGCATGGAAAGAGTGGAACGGATTTCGGAAACTGATTCCAAAGTACGGTAACGATTTGTTAGAAACTCATCGAAATCCGACCACTTCGGAATGGAAGACTTATCTTTTAAACCTTGCTCCCATAGAGTTAATGTCGAATCAGGCAGTTTGTTGGAACAAAGGAACACAAAAATTGGATCCCAACTGTCAGTGTCTATATTATGGAGTTTTAGAATGGATATACATGCATTAATGTCCCGTTGCAAATTTTGTATGGATTGTGCGGATTCCAGGGATATACAAGGCAGGTTAAATAGGATTTTAAGCTGACCATTGACTTGGACTCTTCGATTTTCAAACCGACTGGTAAGATTAGACCAAGCCAAATCAAAGCCTTGGTTCGTCAAAGGACTTATCTGGACAATCTGTCTAGCTTCTTCATAAGTCTTTTGGATTAAATGGAAAAGTTTCTCTACCGGACTAAGTATGGAATTTTTAATGTACATGGCCGTAAAGAGATCTCGGAAAGTCGGCCATGACTCATAGTTACCATGAAATACATCTATTTCACATGGAGGTAGATTGAAACGATGAAATTGATTGGAATCGGAAGCCTGACTTATAACAGCCGGTGGAAAATTTGGAGAAATGGTATTGTTTTTGGGTTGAGACGGAACACGAAGCGTATCGGACAATTCGGATAACTTAGTAAGGATATTACAATAAGCTATGTAAGTATTTTAATACTTTTCTTTAAACGCTTCTAAATTTTCGGATTCGTCATTGTCGGACTCTTCTTCATTTTCCTTATCGAACAAAAACTTATCATATGCTGACTTGATTTGATTCCAAGTGGACTTCAATTTATCTTTGTGGATCGCAAGTGCATGAATTGAATTTATGGGATATCGTTTTTCATTATAGTCAGCCTCGAATTCAATAATACTGCCGGCAAGACGGATAAAATGGTCTAGAGACATATTGACGGTTATTATTGGAAAAAATGGAAATTTGGAACTTAAAGAATCGTTTCTCTTAAAAACGTTGGACAAATCTTAGAAAAATATAGAATTTTGGATGACAAACAATCGCGTTATAAAACTAAATATGAAAAACAACCACTTGGGAAAAATTAATTTTTTGAACAATTAGTAGTTTTACAGCTCTGGATTTTTATGTATCGAACAACAATAATGTAAATGAGATTTGTTTACAATTGAATTCAATTAACCCTTTGGAGACCATGAAAAAGTGTATGAAATAATAACATAAATGTATTTGGTAGAAAAACTGTATAATTTCACTGGACAATAATAAGTAAATTCTAAATTTACAGAATTATTAATATGCAAAATGGCACTAAAAATTTTAATAATTATGTATACATAAAGTGATCGAAAAAACAGTTTTTTTAATAAGAAAATATGATATAATTAGATTAAATATTAAATTAATTTAACAATGTATGAAATCTAATCAATACAACAAGATTCTAAGATAATATATTGATTATTTAACAAAATATCTTATAGGACATTAATGACCTTAACGATCTATCAAGGCTTAATGACGATCAGTTGCGTATTGAAAAAGAAAGAAGAAAAGGAAAAAGAAAATAAATATATTGCATTTATATACACACCCACTAACGAGTGTAATGCTTATGGATGATGGACAATGTAATACACAGGCGGACAAACGTATGTAAATCGATATGGACAATTGTAGGTAATGTCATCAAGCAGAAATAATATCTTTTGGAAATAAACAAAATAGTAAGAGAAATTACATAAGTAAATAAATGTGTGGATTTGTATTACAGGGAATTGTAATGCAATTAAAATATGGAAATAAAGAGAATTTATTGATGGATAATATTTTATTTAGAGCCGACGGAGGGAAGGAAATATATACAAGAGAAACGAATAACAGCCCTACTTTGTGTATGTAGGAAAGTGTAACTTGTTACTGTAGACTGTAATTTAAGACACTAATGGAAAATGTCCGTTACACTTCACTATTTTACTAGAGTATCAAAGTAGTGTAGCAGCTAAGTCTTGTACACCCAAAGTATTAAAGAAAAATATAATTGACGTCGGCTTTTTATGGTTTTGCACACACTTTTTGGTTTTATAAATCGCGAATTTTGTTATTATTTTACAAAATTCTCTTAATCTTTGGACAATTTTTTACTTCACAAACACTCTTATGCACTTTGTAATATAAAATAGAAATGCAAAATAAAAGAAAACAAACTAACCTTTGTAATATGTTGTTGATGAAATATGAATAAAGGTGTAGATGGAACAATTTCTTGGTAGGAAATCCACATAGGAGTTGAAATCTCCGAGAGTATATGAACTTCCAATATAAATCCGGTTCGACTGGACCAAATGTTTGTGTGAATCTCTTAAGTAAGAGGGAAAAGGCTGGAGAAAAGGAAAATATGCTGAACTCTCTGAGCCGAAACAAAATCCCAATGATTTTGTACTCAGTACAATTTAATAAATGAAAGAAAAGGAAAAGAAATAAAACAATAGAATTAGGATTTTTTCTATGTATATTTATTAAACTGTTGGACAAAGGAATTCTTACCAAGGATAGGTGGACTGTATTGTTAGGAGTTAGAATTTGATCTGGCGCAAATAAGCATTTATGGCATTTACGAACCATGACATTTCTTTTAGAACATTATGACAATTATTTGTATACTGCAACACATAGCAATCAGCATTTATATATGTAAGAAGAAATTAGGGTTTGCAGGAAATATGGAATATTAACGAAAGTAAGGAAAAATTGCTATATGTTGTTTTTGGCGTAAACAACCACTTTTAATTTTTAAAATCGTATGTTTAAATAATTGTGTTTTTTTTAATTTATTTTGCTGTCTTTAGAATAAAAAGTCCATCCTTCAGGTTTATGTTGTATAAAACCTCTCATATAACACTCGAAAAGACTTCTTATAAAAAATAAATTTTAATGTATTTTAATCGAATTTAATAGTAGATATTCTATGAAGTTGTATTTACTATAGGCCTTTAAGCAAAGATGTTTAAGAGTAAATACTAAACCAAATGGGAAGCCATTTACACAGAAAACATGATTTGTATTTCACCAGTTTCATCTTTTTTCTATTTTTATAAACCATACAGTTTTCTCTTTACACTAATATTTCTTAATTGGTTAAAATTTTTCCTAATTGGTTAGAATAACACAAATCCCTTCAAATCTTCACAGTGCTAAACATGCATATTAGCGATATACTGATTCATTTATTACGGTGAATTATGTACCGACATGACCAACTAAACTTTCATACTTATGTTTTAACAGGCTTTGTTTTTGTCCATCATTAAAATCCCTAAAAACTAACATTTATGTAGAATTATTGTCCCGCCAATGTTTTCCCAGGTCAAACACCAACATCCTTTTGTATCACACATCATAATACATCATTATTACATTCACAATTTAGCAAAAACAATAAAATCTTATTTTCAAAATATTATAAAAATCGTGTTAAAAACAACAACAACAACAACAAGTAAGAGTGTTATATTCGGTTATGCCCAATCTTTTATACCCACAATCAAATCACTGCCATATAAATGAACTTTGATATTTTGAATATTTTATTTTTATATATCGATATTAATGAGAACATCAGGGTAACATTTGAAAGATGTCCATTAACGGGGGTTTTACTATTGACAGTGCTAATTTTTATATGGAGTAGGGTTATTTATACATACATATATGGACCAATTCTCATAATAGTCTGTTGGAAGATTTCAGCTCCTTATTTGTTTAAAATTCCATCGATCTACTTGTATTTTGAAGCCATTAAGGAGCATTAAAGTCATAAAATATGGTAGAGAGATTTTAAATCAAAATTTTTTTGTGTCGAATTGCATTGTGGTATTCGTATTTTTCGCGTCATTTTCTGGGGCGGAATTTATATGGCGTGGTGTCATTATGGACTGATTCTCATAAAAATTGATAGAGAGATTTCGGTTTTTTTAGAAAAGAAAAGTTTATGTCGAGTTACATAAATCTACTATTATTTTTAAGCCAGTACTGAGCTTTAAAGTAATTTTCTGAAGGAGCCTTATATGGGGGTTGCGTCAATTATACACCGATCTCGGTAAAATTTTGTAGAACGATCTTGGTTCCTACAGGTCATGTTTATATCGAATATCATAGCTTTACTCGTTTTTTAGCCCAGTAATTAATTTTTTGATGGGGTAGGTCAATTAAGGCTCGATCTACATAAATTTAAGTTAAGAGTTTTTGACTAGGAAGGAACTTAATTGAGTCGAATTTTATTACTATACTCGTATTTTTAAGCCAGTAATTGGCCTTAAAGTATTTTTCTGATAGGGACCTTATGTTGGGGGTAGGGTCAATTAAGGCCTGTTCCACATAAAATTTGGTAAAGTGATTTTGGCTTGTGAGAAACTTACTTCTGTGAAATTTCATCGCTATACTCGTATTTTTAAGGCAGTAATGAGCGTTAAAGTATTTTTATGGAGGGGACCTTATATGGGGGTAGGGTCAATTATAGACCAATCCACATAAAATATGGTGGAAAGGTTTTGGTTCCTAAGATACATACTTATGTCAAATTTCTTCGCTATATTCATCTTTTTACGCCCATGATTAACGTTAAAGTCGTTTTCTGAAGGGGGCCTTATATAGGGGGGAAGGGTCAATTATGGACCGATCCACATAAAATTTGATAAATTTTAACTTGTATAAATCTTACTTTTGTGTAATTTCATTGATATAATCCAATTTTTAAGCCAGTAATGAGCATTAAAGAGATTTTATGGGGGTAGGGACAACTATGGACCGATCCACATAAAATTTGTTAGAGAGATATTGCCTATTATAAAACTTATTTCTGGGAAATTTGGTAAAGAGATTTTGGCTAGTATAAAACTTACTTCTGTTAAATTTCATCGCTATAGTCGTATTTTTAAGCTAGTAATGAACGTTATAGTAATTATATGGAGGGACTTTATATAAGGGGTAGGGTCAATTATGGACCGATCCACATAAAATTTCATAAAGATTTTTTGGCTGGTAAGACACTTACTTATATCAAATTTCATCGCTATATTCGTTTGTTTAAGCCAGTAATGAGCATTAAAGTCATTTTCTGAAGGGGACCTTATATGGGGGGTAGGGTCAATTATGGACCGATCCACATAAAATTTCATAAAGAGGTTTTGGCTAGTAAGAAACTTACTTGTGTCAAATTTCATCGCTATGCTTGTATTTTTAAGCGAGTAATGAGCGTTAAAGTAATTTTCTGAAGGGGACGTTATATGGGGGGTAGGGTCAATTATGGACCGATATACATAAAATTTGATTGAGAGATATTGGCTTGCATGAAACTTATGTGTGTCGAATTTCATCGCTATATTCCCATTTTTAAGCCAGTAATGAGCGTTAAAGTCATTTTCTGAAGGAGACCTTATATGGCGGGTAGGGTCAATTATGGACCGATATACATAAAATTTGATTGCGAGATATTGGCTTGCATGAAACTTATGTGTGCCATAATGCATTTTTATGGGGGCTATGTGAAATCGTTGACCGATTTTGCCCATTTTCAATACCAAACATTTCTGATCAATAAAATATATTTTGGGAAAATTTCATCCCAATATCTCTTATTTTGTGGACGCTATCGTGCCAGACAGACGGACATGGCTAGATCGTCTTAGAATCTTACGAGGTCCCAGAATATATATACTTTATGGGGTCTTAGAGCAATATTTCGATGTGTTACACACGGAATGACAAGATCAATATACCCCATCTGTTTTGATGGTGGATATAAAAATATTACTGCCAAACAGAAAAAGAAAACATCAACAGAGAAGTAACCTGTTTTCACACTCTCCTCTCTTTTTTCTAAAATGAAAAAATGCAGTGTTGTTGTTTTGCATTCTTATTTTGTTTTCTATTTTTTTTTTTGGTAGAAACTTTAAACGCTTATATTTCCGAAAATACTGAACCGATTTTGACCAAGGAAGCAAGAAAATCGGTCAAGTAATAGAGCTGAAAAATGTTCCCAATCCTTTTGGTTTTGCGTATTAATATATATGATTTTTCGGTATTTAGAAATCCCGCGATCCCGATATCGGGATTCCTAACCACCCAAAATTATGAAATTAAATCCTACCGTAATTAGGTTTTTATTTTTGAAACCAATAACATATAAAAACTGCTTCATTTAATGCTTTGTCTACGGTATAATAGAAGATCATGTGCCAAATTTCATTGAATTATCTCCGAAATTATGGCCTGTAGTTTGATTACAAGGTTTACAAGCTCTATTTGGGGGTTCAGTTGTATGGGGTCTAGGTGAAATAATGGATCGATGTTAATCATTTTCAATAGGCTTCGTCTACGGTATAACAAACAAACGAATTAAAGCCAAATTTAATTGAGCACGTCAGAAAATGAGACCTTTTATACGATAGAGGTCGTGAGCCCATAGCATTTTCCGAGCGTATAGAAGAACTCGCTGAAATCTATGAAATACCATAAGGCCAGTTACCAAGAATTATGCCCGAATTCTCACAAGAAATGCCCTCATATGGTTCAGAAACATTAATAAACTGGCAAGTAAGAGTGATTTCTTATCATTCTTTCTCCCTGCAAGATATTTTGAAAAATTAGAGGACGGAATTCGAAAGAGAATTCAACGATCTAGGAAAAATTTTAAAACTTATGTATTAACTTTTTAAAATATAACAAACAATGTCTAACACCACACGCCATGGACAACAATATAATTGTTATCGATTTGGGAATTATGGTAATTTTACATACAATTGTCCTAATGAAGAGAGAAATCGTTTGGGAAACGTAGCCGGAGACCGTCGAAATTGAGGGAGGTCAAGCCTCCAAGAAAGAAGTCCTCAAAAAGTATAACCAGTATACCTAATGAAGAACAAAGAAAGAAGCCCATAACAAATAGAACCAGTTTACATAGTGAAGATAAGCGTTTAAGCGCATCGTTATTTATTAATGGAAAATTTAAAACAAGTAAGAGTGTTATATTCGGCTATGTCGAATCTTTTATACCCACCATCAAATCACTGTCTTATAAATGAACTTTGATATTTTGAATATATTTTATTGTTATATATCGATATTAATGAGAACATCAAGGTAACATTTAAAAAAGGTCCATTAATGGGGGTTTAACTATTGACAGTGATAAATTATATGTAGGGTGAATATTTAAATGGGTTTGTGTTATTATGGACTGATCCTCATAAAAATTGGTAGAGGAATTTCGCTTCCTATAGAACTTATCAGTGTCATCGCTGTGCTAGCATTTTTAAGCCATTTATAAGCGATAAAGTAATTTACTAATGGATTCCTTAAATAGGGGGTAGGAACAATTATGGACCGATCCCCACTGAGTTTTGAAGAGAGATTTAGCTTACACAAAACTGGTTTATGTCGAATTTCATAAATCTACTAGTATTTTTAAGCCAGTACTGAGTTTTAAAGTCATTTTCTAAAGGGGCCTTATATGGGGGTAGGGTCAATTGTAGACCGATCCTCGTAAAATTTTGTAGAACGATTCCTACAAGTCATGTTTATATTGAATTTCATCGCTTTTCTTTACCTTATGTGGGGGGAGAGTCAATAAGGCCTATTCCACATAAATTTTGACTTGTGAAGAACTTACTTCTGTAAAATTGCATAGCTATACTCGTATTTTTAAGGCAGTAATGAGCGTTAAAGTAATTTTACGGAGAGGACTTATACGGGGGTAGGGTCAATTATGGCCCGATCCACATAAAATTTGGTGGAGAGATTTTGCCTCGTATAAAACTTACTTCTGAGAAATTTCATTACTATATGCGTATTTTGAAACCAGTTATGAGCGTTAAAGTAATTTTATGAAGGGGACCTTATATGGGGGTAGGGTCAGTTATGAGCCGATCCACATAAAATTTCATATAGAAGTTTTGGATAGTAAGACACTTCTTATATCAAATTTCTTCGATATACTTGTTTCTTTAAGCAAGTAATGAGCGTTAAAGTCATTTTCTCAAGGGGACCTTATATGGAGAGTAGGTTTAATTATTGTCCTATGTCCGCCATAATTTAGAATTTAATTTCGGAAGTAAAAAAAACTGACTTGTGCAAAATTCTGTGAAAGTTTGAAGCTTTCTACCCATTATTCCGAAGGGTACATTTGTATTGGGGCTATGTGAAATCGTTGACCGATTTCGCCCATTTTCAATACCAAACATTTCTGATCAATAAAGAATACTTTCATCTCTCTAGGTGACGGACATAGCCAGATCGTCTTAGAATCTTACGAGGTCCCAGAATATATATATACTTTATGGGGTCTTTGAGCAATATTTCGATGTGTTATATACGGAATGACAAAATCAATATACCTACCCCCCATCTTTTTTGATGGTGGGTATAAAAATTATGAAAAACAATCAGCAGACAAAACTAGTTGTTAAGTTCAATACAATATTTTAAAAATTGTTTGATTTTCAAAATTCTGGCATAAATGAAATAAGGACAAATAAAATGAAATAAAGTCCAAAAATATTTTGTATGCAATTTTAACCTTGCCTCAGATATACTTAAGCCATTTATTGTTTAAAAAAACTGGATATTTAAGTAAAATCTTGATGGGAGATTTTAATATGGGCTAGGCTCAAATAAGGCCCTATAATAAAGTTCATAAGGGTCATCAAAGCTAGTATAGAACTTGGTTTTGCAGCTTATTGTTGAGATACGAGTATATTTTACATAATTATGAACTTAAAAGTCCTATTTGACAGGTTAAGTTGTATCGGACCTAGGTGAAATAATGAACCGAAGATAACTATTTTTTATAGGCTTCGTCTACGGTACCATAAAAGATTATCTCCAAAATTGCGACCTGTAGTTTGATTATAAGGTTTACAAGCCCTATTCGGGGGTACAGTTGTATGGGGTCCAGGTGAAATAATGGACCGATCTTAACCATTTTCAATAGGCTTCGTGCCTGGGACAATAGAATATCATGAACCAAATTTCATTGAAATATCTTCAAAATTGCGACCTGTAGTTTGATTACAAGGTTTACATGGACGGACGGACATAGCTAAATCGACTCAGAAAATGATTATGAGCCGATTGGTATACTTTAAGGTGGGTATAGGACCAATATTAATGTGCGTTAAAAACATCAGCACAAACCCAATATACCCTTCCCATTAAAGTGGTATAGGTTATAATTAAAACAAATTGGTAATTCGTTTTTATACCCTACACCACTATAGTGGGAAGGGTACAATTTCTTGCATGAAAATGTACTATATACTGTGGTTGCAAAACACGAATGTGTATTTGAACCAAATTATTTTTGCACTGTTTGATAAAACAATACCATTAAATATTTTTTCATGTTTGAACATGAAATAAATATAGTTTGACTCAACTTAAAAAATATTTACAACAAATATTTTGACAAAAAATTTTGCAAGTCTAAACGTAGATTTAGCGAACAACAATACTAATATACCTATCGTACTATATGGTTTATGGTATCAAACCACATAATATGAAACTTAATTAAAATTTATATTCGTAAACTGCTTACATGAGCTTAACACAAATGCAAATGAAATTTGCTTAGTCCGCATAAAAATTTTATAAACATAAATACAATAATAGTTCTAGCTTTAAATATCAGTTAGTTATTTAAAAGTGTTAAAATAACAAGTATGAATTATAACATTTTAATTTATAAATGGACATTAATGTTATTAAGTTTCAAAAGTTCATTCTCATATGTGGAAGAAGATGGTCGTATAATAGAATATGATAATTTTGATGAATTTAAGGTATTTTAATGTAAACATTTAGCAAACATAAAAAACAAACAAAAATAAATAATATTGCAGAATTATGTAAATAAAAGTTATTTACATACTTATGATGAGCTGCGAAGTCGATCTGCATTTGAAGAAAATCGAGCCGCTGTTCGTCAACATAATGCCCTTTTTAGTAAGGGTGAGAGTTCTTTCCGTTTGCGAACTAATATCATGGCCGATATGGTAAGTATACACATAATTATATATCAAGAAAATAGTTTATCAAGTTCCTTTGTATACCCTTCACCTTCTTGAGAATTTTATATATAAATTTGTCATTTTATTTATAATTTTTACAATATAATTTTCCGACCCTATTGCTATATAATAGTATATAGCAATCCACAATGTATTCTGCCGTATGAAATGTGTTACATGAGTTAAATGTGAGTTTAGTATCTTTTCATATGACTCTAAATTTATTTATGAAGTATGAAGGTTCGATTTAGAGTTGTCCCTATATAGAAAATTTTAAGAACTATAAGTTTGAGATCGTTGAACTGTTGTGAAAATTTGTTTTTATATTACAGGCAAAGTTGAAGTTTTGATGATTTTAAATGCCGCCATAGTTCAATCTTAGATACATTTCACTTGGCTACAAGTGGTGGTAATAATTTCCAGGCTTACACTTTTGAATGTTAGCTTTTGAAAGTATTTATTAAAAGCTTTGACAGGCTAGTGTTGTTAGTATTTAATATTTTGCTATTAAGTTTAATATGTTTAGGGATGGAGAGCTTCTATTAACATGTTTTGATAACCTTAAAAAGTCATCCAGTCTCAAATCAATTCATATCGGTTTTATTAGTAGTCTGGTCTGACTTGATTAAAGTGCGATTTAAGCCTTTTTAAACCCACCATACATGGGGGTGTATTGATTTTGTAATTCCGTTTGTAAAACAACAAAATATTGGTCATAAACCCACAAAAGTCCCCTTCACAAAAGCACTTTAACGCTCATTAATGGCTCAAAAATTCTAGTATATAGATGAAATTCGACATAAGTAAGTTTTATACGAGTCAAAATCTATCTAAAAAATTTTATGAGGATCGGTCCATGATTGACCCTGCCCCCGTATAAAGTCCCCTTCAGAAAATGACTGCAACGATCATTAACGGCTTAAAAATACGAGTGTACCGGTGAAATTCGACACAAATAAATTTAATACGAACCAAATTCTGTCTTGTAAATTTTATGAGGATCGACCCATAATTGAATAGGGTAAATTATGGGTCGATCTCCCCTATATAGGACTCCCTTCAGAAAATTACTTTAACGCTTATAACTGGCCTAAATATACGAGTATATAGATGAAATTCGACATAGGTATGTTTCATTCGAGTCAA
>NC_060949.1:449490-464603 GCF_022045245.1 Lucilia cuprina
TGAGTTTCAGTTGATCATGCAGATGCCAACAACTTTGAAGAACGATTTGTGTATTTATAGTGAACTATATGTGTATTTAGTATTTATAATGAACTAAATATGTATGAGTGATTTTTGAAAAGATTTTAATGACTGTAAATCAGAAGTATGATCAATATTAGGTCAGTTTGAAAACATTTAAGTAGAGTGATCTATCTATACACAGAATATACTCATGTCGAATTTTATCGAAATATAATTTTATAGTGAATTATTTGTTATTCAGTCATTTTCAGAAATACACATTTATGTCATATTTTATCCCGAAAACTTGTCAATTTGCGTTTAAGCTTTTTTCGAAAATGGAGCTTTTATGGAGTTGTGACCAATTATGGACCAAATACAAAAAAAAATCGTATAATGATGTATGTGCATACACAATAAATTCAATCAAAATTTTGCTCTAATTGCTTTATTAATTAAATATGTGCGTTTAAGTGATTTTCAGAAGTTGACCTCTTATGTCAGCTATGATCAATAACTAACCGATCCGAGAAAAAATTTGTTGAATAATTGTACACAAAACATATGCAAGTCGAACTTTATCCTGATAACTTCAATGAAATATACGCATTTAAGTTATTTTGGGAACTGAATCGTATATGGGAGCTATGACCAATAATGGACCGAACCGAACAAAATTTCGTAAGGTGATTCATATATGGACACAATGTTTTTTTCGAATTTTATCAAAATAGCTTAAGTAATCAGTGAAATATGTGCGTTCAAGTGATTTTCAGGAGTGGACCTTATATCGGAGTTATGACTAATAATGGACCGATCCGGGAAAAATTTAATAGAATAATTAGTGTGAAAATAAAAGATATTCAAGTCGAATTTTATCCATAAATTAATAATTCAATAAAATATGTGCGTTTAAGTGATTTTCGAAAGTGGACCTTGTATGGGATCTATGACCAATTGTGGACCGATACGAATATTCTTTGGTAATTTTGTATTTATACTGATATATTTGAGGGAGTTATTAGCGATAAACTAATTTCCTGGAATATATACCTTTGTATGGGGGCTATGGAAAATTGTGAATCAATTGCCATGATTTTCAACATACTTGATTACCGGTAGAAAAAATAATGTGTGATAAAATTCTTCGAATTATATTTTGTAGCTTCTGAAAAAATAGCTGAGGAATGACAAAAAAAAAGTAATTTTTTTGAGGTATTCCGAAATTTTTACTCATTTACCCGATTTTCAATACCAACCTGCTTAGGATAACAATAAATAATTTCGGTGAATTTGGTTGATCTCCTTGGCTTAGTTTTAACGTGAGCGTGTTTTACACAGACAGACTCATAATTCCACAAGTACCCAGAATATATATGCATTGTTGGGTCTCAGATGAATATTTCTTGGTGTTACACACGGAACGACAAACTTATATATACCCTCTATCACCACTGATGGTGGTGGAGGGTATAAAAACAAAATACACAATGCAAATAAACCAACAGACATCTAAACATACAAAACAAAAGACACAGAAAACCAAAAACAAAATAAAACCAACCTACATCCAAATATACGAACAGAATTCACAATTCGTCTGGCAGCTTTGTCATGAGATAATGCAAAAAATTTTCTGCTAAGAAAAATATAATAAAAATAATTTAAATTAATCAATTATAATTGTGATTAATTATAATTGTGTAATTATAATTTTGTGAAAATATGTTAAGAAAGACTGTTTTATTCTTAATTGTGAATAGAAACAAATAAATAAAATAATAATAACCTGTGATTGGTAACACTGTCTTGCGAATTTTGCCCGTCCAGAATTGTTCTCTTGGTTATAGTTTCACAACTAAGAGAACAATTCTAGAGGGGGGACGGTCAAAATTCGCAACTTCGTTTTTTGAAGCATCATACAAAAAATTAAGCTGATAGGATAACGTTAACGGGTGCCGCAAAGGCTCTGAAGTTTCCAAGTTTTTGCGCAATTTGGCCATTTAGTAATAAAATTTAATTGATTAATTTTATAAAATTTTCGTTTTTTATTTTTACTTATGCACACGCAATACATATATTCTTAGCAACAAAAAAAACTATACACAAAAGAAAAACAATTTAATTTAGTTCCACTCTTTATGGAATGATACATAGAGAACATTTTCAATACCTATATATGTACATACATCAACACATTTTTACATCGAAATGTGCATCAATACATACGTTCCTTCCGTTATTCATTTATAATACTAATAATATGAATAACACAAATATGTGCAATCATATATTTTTTTTCAGTGCAAAGCACACATATTTTCATTTATGTTCTCTTTTATATTTTGCACTACAACATATTTATTTGTGGGCGATATTTACCACAAATTACTGGAACTTATCGTATATAGTCTGATATTTAAAATAACGTAAAAGAATGCTAAATTAATTATTCTTTAACCCTTTTGACTATGGACTTAACTTGATTTGAACATTTTTAGAAGAAAAATTTTGTTTTTGAAACTGGTAATTTTTATAATATTTTTCTATTTTTCTAATACTTTTCTATGTCTAAACAAACAAACAAACTTCGAAATATTGCTCTAAGACCCCATAAAGTATATATATTCTGGGACCTCGTAAAATTCTAAGACGATCTAGCTATGTCCGTCCGTCTGTCTGTTGTTGGCACGATAGCGTCCACAAAATAAGAGATATTGAGATGAAATTTTCCCAAAATATATTTTATTGATCAGAAATGTTTGGTATTGAAAATGGGCAAAATCGGTCAACGATTTCACATAGCCCCCATACAAATGTACCCCCCGGAATACTGTATAAATAGCTTCAAATATTCACAAATTCGTTTTTTATGAAGCAAATACCACAAAATTTCGCATAGATCAGTTTTTTGATGTCTGCAAAATAATTCTGCATTATGGCGGACATAGGACCTTAATTGGCCCTACCTCCCATATAAGGGCCCCTTTAGAAAATGACTAAATAGCTGATTGCTGGCTTAAAAATGCGAATGTAGCGATGAAATTCGACACACATAAGTTTCATGCAAGTCAATATCTCTCAACCAAATTTTATGTATATCGGTCCATAATTGACCCTACCCCCCATATAAGGTCCCCTTCAGAAAATGACTTTAACGCTCATTACTCTCTTAAAAATACAAGTATAGCGATGAAATTTGACATAGGTAAGTTTTTTACTAGGCAAAACTTCTTTATGCAATTTTATGCGGATCGGTCCATAATTGACCCTACCCCCCATATAAGGTCCCCTTCAGAAAATGACTTTAACGCTCATTACTCGCTTAAAAATGAGAATATAGCGATGAAATTCGACACACATAAGTTTTATGCAAGCCAATATCTCAAAACCAAATTTTATGTATATCGGTCCATAATTGACCCTACCCCCCATATAACGTCCCCTTCAGAAAATGACTTTAACGCTCATTACTCGCTTAAAAATACAAGTGTAGCGATGAAATTTGACATAAGTAAGTTTCTTACTAGACAAAACCTATCTATGAAATTTTATGTGGATCGGTCCATAATTGACCCTACCCCCCATATAAGGTCCCCTTCAGAAAATGACTTTAACGCTCATTACTCGCTTAAAAATGGGAATATAGCGATGAAATTCGACACACATAAGTTTTATGCAAGCCAATATCTCTCAACCAAATTTTATGTATATCGGTCCATAATTGACCCTACCCCCCATATAAGGTCCCCTTTAGAAAATGACTTTAACGCTCATTACTGGCATAAAAATGGGAATATAGCGATGAAATTTGACATAAGTAAGTTTCTTACTAGCCAAAACCTTTCTATGAAATTTTATGTGGATCGGTCCATAATTGACCCTACCCCCCATATAAGATCCCCTTCAGAAAATGACTTTAACTGGCTTAAAAATGGGAATATAGCGATGAAATTCGAATTACATAAGTTTCATGCAAGTCAATATCTCTCAACCAAATTTTATGTATATCGGTCAATTATTGACCCTACTCCCCATATAAGGTCCCCTTCAGAAAATGAGTTTAACGCTCATTAATCTCTTAAAAATAAAAGTATAGCGATGATATATGACATAAGTAAGTTTCTCACTAGCCAAAACCTCTCCTACTAGCCAAAACCTCTCTATGAATTTTATGTGGATCGGTCCATAATTGACCCTACCCCCCATATAAAGTCCCCTTCAGAAAATTACTTTAACGCTCATTACTCGCTTAAAAATACAAGTATAGCGATGAAATTTGACATAAGTAAGTTTCTTACTAGCCAAAACATTTCTATGAAATTTTATGTGGATCGGTCCATAATTGACCCTACCCCCCATATAAGGTCCCCTCCAGAAAATGACTTTAACGCTCATTACTGGCTTAAAAATGGGAATATAGCGAAGAAATTCGACACACATAAGTTTCATGCAAGCCAATATCTCTCAATCAAATTTTATGTATATCGGTCCATAATTGGCCCTACCCCCCATATAAGGTCCCCTTCAGAAAATGACTTTAACGCTCATTACTGGCTTAAAAATACAAGTATTTCGATGAAATTTGACATAAGTAAGTTTCTTACGCCAAAACTTATCTATGAAATTTTATGTGGATCGTCCCATAATTGACCCCCCATATAAGGTCCATTAAGCTCACTACTGGCTTAAACAAACGAATATAGCGATGAAATTAAAGTCTTCCCATAAACTTTCTTTAATGCTCATTACTGGCTCAAAAATATGATTACAACAATGAAATTACACGAAAGTAAGATTTATACAAGTCGAGATTTACCAAATTTTGTGTGGATCGGTCCATAGTTGACCCTTCCCCCCACATAAGGCCCCCTTCAGAAAACGACTTTAGCGTTAATTATGGGCGTAAATATAGCGAATATAGCGTAGAAATTTGACATAAGTATATATCTTAGGAACCAAAACCTCTATATCAAATTTTATGTGAATTGGTCTATTATTGACCCTAGCGCCCATATAAGGTCCCCTCCGTGTAAGCTAATATCTCTATTCCTTCTATAGCAACCGAAATCTCTCTATCAAATTTTATGAGGATCAGTCCATAATAACACCACCACCCCATATAAATTCCCCCCAGAAAATGACGCGAAAAATACGAATATCGCAATGCAATTCGACATAAAACAATTTTGATTTAAAATCTCTCTACCATATACTTTAATGCTCCTTAATGGCTTTAAAATACAAGTAGATCTATGAAATTTTAAATAAATAAGGAAATGAAATCGTCCAACAGACTTTTATGAGAATTGGTCCATATATGTATGTATAATTAACCCTACTCCCTATATATATTAGCACTGTCAATAGTAAAACCCCCATTAATGGACCTCTTTCAAATGTTACCCTGATGTTCTCATTAATATCGATATACAATAATAATATATTCAAAATATCAAAGTTCATTTATCTGGCAGTGATTTGATGGTGTTATATTCTGCATAGCCTCTTACTTGTTTGTACTATTTCTGTTATTTTTGTAATTATGTATATATAGCATTATTTAAATGGATAGTGTTTTTAAGATTTTTTTAATTTCGGGATTAAATTTATCTCATGTATTTAAAACGGGTAATTTTTCTTTTATATCTGCGACTTCATACTTAGAATTAAAGTCGTATTTATTAAACATGGCCAACAAATAAATAATATTTCGACTGTGAAATTTTGCAAAATTTGAGTTTTTAACTCTAAATTTTATGGGTTAAGAATGCCCGATCTTGTAAAAATTTGAAATTAGTTGAATAAACTACGTTCTGAAATGCTTATCACGTACACATTGTGATTCGTTTACAATAAAGTTCAAAATTTATTACTAAAGGTGGTATTAGACGACATGTATTTTACAAATGTAATGTCCATTTTTTTCCATATGTAATTCCGAATGTATCTTAAAATTGTTATTTTACATACGCTTCATAATTTTTGGTATCACACCTGCCTGTGTTTTTCCATATGACATAACATATAAATATAATCAAAGCTATCTTTTTAATGTGTAATAATTGTTAAAATTATAAATTAATTTATTAAAAATAAAAAAAAACTTACTTTTTCATGTTCTTTAAATTATTTTCGAAAAATTTTATTTTAAAACAAAACAGCTGTTTAATTTATGTTTATCACACGAAAATAGAGCACGCTCTAATTGAAAAAAATACAAACCCACATGTATTTTACATATGCAATGTTTCATAAGTATCAGACGATATGTAGAACTTTTGCAGATGGAAATTTTGACAGTACATACAGTGAATCAATTAAGTAATTTGCCTATGTAAAATTTTATAAATTTTAAGAAAAAACTTTATCTGAACAATTATTTTTAGCAAAATAATGCAATTTGTTTGTTGTATTTTTTGAAGAATATAATATATTTTAATTTTCTACCATTAAAAGTAAAATCGTTATATTAATTAACGAGATTTTTGATAAAATGTGAACGTATTTTTAATTTTATGGGCCAATAAAGTATTTCGCTTTTTTAGTTTTTTGTTCATTTTTTTAATATTGCTGCATTATTTTATAAAATTTAATATTTTTATTACTCCTATATATTAGAATAATATTTTTTAGATATTTTAGTAGTGGAACGACTAAATTTTGACATATCTTAACCGATTTATTATCCTATATACCTATCAGAATTTATCAATATTTGACTTAACATGAAATCTATCGTTTCTTTTATTAAATTTCGAAAATAAGTAATTTTGAATTGGATACATGATAAGATAATCAATGGATTTACATCTAGAAAAAATGTTTTGTGTGGTATAAATGTATATATTATAACAAAAATAATCCGGGTTTTTAGTCATTTTGTATTGATAAACAAAAACTACATTACGGAAACTCCATCTATTTGGGGAGTATTGTGTAAATTTTATTTATAATTATATAATATTGATTCTTATTCAATAAATCTAACACTAAGTACCATCCTAGCCACTCTAAGTATGGGGACATCACCATATACCACTATAGCACTATTAAATGCTAAAATCTTGATTTTCAACCTCATATTTGAAATGCTTTATTTTACGAATAAGATACAGTAGGCGTATTTGGATCTGGATAGTTATTCTTGATTTGGGTTCTAAATATATATATAAGTGTATGTATTAAGTGAAAAATATTGCTTTTGTTGACGTTACGTTATGATAACCACCTCTATTTTAAAATATCTAAATTAGTTTTTTTTTACATTGGTTCCAAGCAATCTAAGGTCTGTTTAGAGGTCTAAATTTAAACATAGTGTTCCTCCTAGTTCGTATATAGATTTTTAAAAAGATAAATCAGGAGTCCAATAGTTTTTGCTTGGATACAATTCGCCTATCTTTGGCAGTTAAAGTTTTTGAAAGAGCACTCAGTGCGTTTTTTCTAATAATTCTTTGGATCATTTCATCTATTACTCTATTTTATATTTTTTAATGTTATTGATTAAACATTTCATAATTATATTTTATTGATTTACACTTGTTCTAGAAATCTAAACTAATTTTTTATATCGAAATTGCCTCATTATTATCCTTTAAACATTTTAAGGCAAATAACATCACATCAATATTCAAAATACTTTACTGACATGCAAATTCTGATGAAAAATAATAAAATGCACCAACAAGTGCACCAAAATTAGTATTTTAATATTTTTTCTAATTTTTCCCATTTTACACAATCTCTATTTTTAATTGGAAAACATATCTTTACTTTTTAACTGTTTTTTTCGAATTTTATTTATGAACTAAAAACAAAATTCTCTTAAAAAAGGTAGGCAAAAAACTTAGTTGATTCACTGTATGTAAAATACATGTCGCACAGTGGTATAGGAAAAAAAGAGGGAAATAATTCGGTAACTTCTAAACGGTTAATCCGATTTGGTATGCACAAAGAGGTGTTGTCGAGTTTAGGTTTTGAATTTGGACCTTATGTCTATCACAAAAATTGAATTGTTTATTGTTTGCTACTTAGAAGATACCCAGAAAAACAAATTATATTGCTATATTTTTAATTTGCAAAAAAAGGACGAAAAAAGGTCTAAATTTCATAACCTAATTATCGAAAAAATGGTCCCTGGTACATGGAACAAAGGGAGTATTCCAGAATTTCTATAAAAGTTGGTTAGATGAATTTTTCGTTCTTCATAGCAAAAAATTACAAAAAGTTGAAGAATCGTCACGTCGTTGTACAGACGACCTTCCTAAAATATTTTTCCAACACCCACCTTAAGGTATGCCAATTTCCTTAGAATCACCAATATGTCCGTCCGTCTGTGTGCCTTGTTTTGTGCGCACGCTATATTTTGGAAGATAATTTGATGAAATGGACGATATCCGTTCATTATTTATTTCGGGATAAGAGTGTCACTTTCTTAAATTTTAAACAAATTCCCAATGCATTTCTTTTTTAAAGTGTCGCAATGTCCATGGACATTGCGACTTTATAATGTGTCATAAGGTCTATGGACATTATTCACTGGACATTACGACATGTCACCACAATGAACTCTTAGAGAAGTGATTCGGCATATGCCTCGCCGATTGTGTTAGTGAGACGGAAAAGCGGGCAATTAAGAATGTGCGTAGACTACATGGCCCTGAACAAAAATAATACTAAAGGATAGGAAAAGGAAAGGAACTTTGATTGGAAAATAGTTTCCATCAGGTGCTGATGCATGAGAATTCGATAAAATATACAGGTTTCGTCAACCCTTTGGGTCAAATCGAATATTGTTACATACCTTTCGGTATGTACCGCTGTATTTCAGCGGTTTATTAATAAAGTTTTAAGAGATTTTATGGAATCAGGTAAGATTGTAGTTTACTTAGATGATATAATTATCGCCACTGAAACTTTGGAGGAACATGTAGTATTATTGTCGGACATGTTAGGTGTTTTAAGTGAAGTAGGTTTAAGACTTAATGTGAATAAGTGTAAATTTGCATATCGGGAAATATATAGAATAGATGTTATCGTGTGAACGAGATGGACATTAGGCCTAATGAGGATCACATCAAGTCCATAAAAGAGTATCCTATGCCTACTGACTGTAAAGGGGCATTGTTTAGGACTGTTTTCCTATTTCCAGTTAAAATTGAAATTTTAACTGGACTGACAAATGTAGAGACGCTTTCAGTATATGATCAGCAAAGTAGCCAGCCGGACAGACGGACGGATGGACGGACATGTCTTAAAAAAAGATTCTGAATCGATCGGTATACTTTAAGGTGGGTATTGGACCAACATTTTTGTATATTACAAACTTCAGCACAAACGTATAATATCCTCCCCATTATAGTGGTGTAGGGTATAAATACAATATAGCAATGAAATTTGAGTATAGCGATGAAATTTGATATAAATTAGTGTCTTACTAGCCAAAACATCTGTAAGAAATTTTATGTGGATCGGTTCATAATTGATTATTGGGCTTAAAAAACGAGAAAAGCGATGAAATTCGATATAAACATGACTTGTAGGAACCAAGATCGTTCTACAAAATTTTACGAGGATCGGTCTATAATTGACCCTACCCCCATATAAGGCCCCTTTAGAAAATGACTTTAAAAGTCAGTTTTGGCTTAAAAATACTAGTATATTTATGAAATTCGACATAAACCAGTTTTGTGTAAGCTAAATCGCTCTTCAAAATTCTGTGGGAATCGGTCCATAATTGTTCCTACCCCCTATTTAAGGTCGCCATCAGACAATTACTTTATCGCTCATTAATGGCTTAAAAATGTACAGCGATGAAATTAGACACTGACAAGTTATATAGGAACCGAAATCTCTCGTATGCCGCAATGCGATTCGACATAAGATAATTTTGATTTAAAATCTCTCTACCATATTTTATTACTTTAATGCTCTTTAATGGCTTAAAAATACAAGTAGATCTATGAAATTTTAAATAAATAAAGGACTGAAATCTTCCTACCGACTTTTATGAAAATTGGTCCATATATGTATGTATAAATAACCCTATATGTATTAGCACTGTCAATAGTTAAACCCCAATTATGGGCTTGTTTCAAATGTTACCCTGATGTTTTCATTAATATCGATATATAATAATAAAATATTCAAAATATCAAAGTTCATTTATATGGTAGTGATTTGATGGTGGATATAAAATATTCTGCATAGCCGAATACAACACTCTTATTTGTTTCTCATTGTTTTTCATAATTATAATTTATTTTAATAATTTTTAAATTGTTGGTTTTTTATTTATATTATTTTCGGCATACTTTTGATTTTTATATATGACAGCTAGACAAAACCTTGGTTCAATTTTTAGTGACAGTAGTTTTATCAAGTCTAGATCGTATAATTTAGATTAAAATATTAACATAGGACATTTAAATTGCACTAGTTTTTTGTGTGTACGGCAGTTATTCACATTTCTGGTTATGTGTGTGTGGAAATATAAAGCTTTTGGTAGAAGTTGTTTACCTTCCTCATGGTAATTTCGATTCGTTTGAAGATGAAATATCAGTTTAAAGGTGATATAGAATTTATTTAGTTTGGTTCAGGATAATAATCTTTATGTGAATACAAGTAAGGCTAAGCCAAAGTTATTTGGTACATGTGGTAATAATAATATTTTTTTTTTGTTACTTTGGGTAATAATATGATTGAGTTTGTTGGAAAACTTAAGTGTCTTGGGATAATTCTTGACAGAGAACTGAAGTTTGAAGGTCATGTTAATTCAGTGGTATCAAGGGTTAATTTTACTTTACAAAAATTGTTGATTGCAGGCTCCGGAATATTTGACAGTTGAAAATACCAAAGTTGACTTCAATATTAGAGCGTTCATTTTGTGTTAGAGTGGCACGTGTATACAATAAATTTTCGAAAACTTTGAGAAATTTTGATGTTTCTGTTGAAACTTATAAAACAGGCTTTTTCGTGAAATTTCCGAAAACAGTTTATCCTTGTAAGTTTGAGTAGAACTGTGTAATGTTCTTATAGAATCGCTGATTTTGGGAATACATAAGTTTTCTACATAAGGTGATTTATGCCTTTATTGTGTCAATATGGTGACGTTAGCTGTTGCTTATATTGGATTTGGGAGACTGTATATTGTGGAATTTGTCATTTATATATAATTTCTGTATTTATGTAATTCTGTAAAAAATGTGGGGATTTTATAAAATAATTGGGATATTTGCTTTAAATCTGGGTGTAATTGAGTAACCTGGAACTCTGTTGAATTATTTTTTTTTTTTGCTTCCTTATGACGTATTTTTAGGTAATGTGTAGGTGTATGCCTGTCTGCCTATATTACTCGCGTTTAAACTAAGCAGAGGAAGTCAGCCAAATTCACCGAAAATTTTCACTATTATCCTAAGCAGTTTGGTATTGAAAATGAGTAAAATCAGTTCACACCGGGAAAAGTTATGTTTTTACACATTCTGATGTAATTTTCTCCAAAACTATGCAATATAATTCCATATATTCTATACAAGAGCTTGATCCCTGCTGAAAATTGTTAGAATCGGTCTACAATTTCATATACCTTTCATACATACAAAAGTACATATTCCCGGAAAATGGGTTTTTTGTTAATAACTTCCGTCACAATGTCGATATGTTCACAAAATTTTACAAATTAAAATTGCCATTACCAAATATTGATATAGATATAGAATTTTGAAATTTTGTCTTTAAATAGATAATTGGACATAGCTCCCATACAAAGTCCTTTTACGAAAATCTCTTAAACGCACATTTCTTATTACCAAATAAAGCTATTGATACAAAATTTGGCACAAATATTAGTTTTGTATACAAAAATTCTATTTCAGGATTTTTTCACGATCTGTTCATAACATGGGTGCGGTCGCTTCCATACAATGTTCTCTTAAGAAAATCACTTAAAAACACATTACTTCTTACTAAATTACGGTATAATACGAAATTTGACTGAAATATAGCTTTTATATATAGAAATTTAGCTTAAAGAATTGTTTACGATGGATCTATAATTGGTAACATCTCCCATATTGGGTTCAGTCTAGAGTATTCAAAAGATAAATCGTCGTTCGGTTAATCGATTAATTTTTGACGATTAATCGTTCGAATAAATGAAAATTGTCAAATTTCAAATAACGAATAATCCGAATAATTTCTATCAATTAACCGATTAAGAAAAACTCACTGTTTAGCAGTAAAATTACTATGTATTTTCTACAAATTTAATATTTTTATAATAAATTTTCTTCTTTTCTTAATTTCTTAATCAATTTTCTATAATAAAGAAAATATATTTGATGATTTATGAAAAGAAATCATGGAAATAATTATATCATTTATTTTTACAACCAATTTTTTTGGGAACATAGTTTTGTTCTTAAGTATTTCTAATAAGTTTTCAGCAAGAGTTATAGTTAAACTAGTGTTCAATGGAACATGTATGAATTCTAGAACTCGTTGAAAATCGTAAAAACAGTAATGTCTTTATATAGAAAAGCATTTCACATAAACAGGAACAACTTCTAGTATTTGATAAAAAACTAAACAAAGAATTGAAGTGAAAATAATATTTTTGTTTATAAACCGTGAAAAAGTTATTTTCAAACATGAAAAAATCTATACGTACAGGAAACTGTGCACCATTAGTATTAGTGCTCCTGTAAAAGGACTTTAAAGTTTAAAAGACATCCAATTTCAAAAGAAGGAATTCCAAATTTACATTAAAAAGTTGGTATTAATATTAATTTCAAATGAATCTAAGTTTCTCTGTTTCGAAATAATATAATTTATTTCAAATCATCAAGATCATCAAGAAAGAATTGGAAATCTTAAAGAAAATTTGTCACAAAAAAGTAGTTAAAAGTTTTTGAGTCGAAAATGAAACCTTTTTATATTTAATTTCTTTTTCGTTTTTTTTTTTTTTTTCTAAGTGAGACAGGTAAATAATATAGATAGAATGTACAGATTCCCCGCTTTCATTTGATACCAATATTAGCATTATAAAATACATATAAATATTTTAAGTATTAGTTTGTAGTCCTTTAAACTTTGAAATCCTTTTATAAGGACATAAAAATCGGAGTACGCAATTCTATAAGTGGAATTTATTTTCACATGCTTATCAACTTTTCCATGTGTGAATGCTTTTTTCCTTTTAGTTCCTTTTATTCGAATAACCGAATAATTTTTAATTATCCGATTATTAACCGGCTAACGTAAAACCTCAAATAATTATTTGTTGAATCAACCGAATAAGACAAAAACCCGAATAACTGAATACCCTAGTCCAGCCCCTAAAAACGCTTTAAACGTATTTAACTAGTTGCATTATCAATTTGTGTAGAACATAATTATAAGTGTATGTATATGTATTTTGAAAATCCTTAAATCTTACACACTTGCAAATTACTAAATAAGCGCTATAAAACTATAAAGAAAATTGCGTTTGTAATGTTCAATAAATCTTGGAATTGTAATAGATTTAAATTTTGGGGGTTTTCTATTTAGCATGAGAAACCTTATTTTTACAAATATATATTAGCTGTGTATTTTGTTTTGTATGTTTTGATGTTGTTGGCTTCATTGAGTTGTGTATTTTGTTTTTGTTTCCTTTAATATATGAGTGATGCCAAGCAAATTATTGCAAGTTCGCCAATATCTATCTGTCTATGAAAAATTGGAATTATGTGAGGGCTTCAAGCTCCTTAGATGAAAGTCCGCCCTTTTTCCTCCAAAATGTCCAGATGAATACTAAAGTAATTTATGCAAACGTTGATGAATCTAGTTCTATATTTTCCTAGACAAACAATATTTTGTATTTTATTCATATGGGAGATGTCAAGTCCTTATTAAAAGTTCGCTCGTTATAATCTAACCCCCTTATTCACAAACAAAATTTTTATATTTATAAAAGGTTAATAAATTTATAAACCATTTATAAAATAAAAATATTATTTGTGAATAAGGGGGTAAATGTTCAGATAGATGTCAAAATTCTTCTAGTTAAATTTAAAGATTTTAGCGAATTTTTCTATTTTATTTATATAGGGCCTCCAAGCCCTCATGGGTAGTCGCCAATTTATTACCCAAAATGTTTACATGGATGTTTATGTTATTAAACGATTTTTTGTATTTAATTTATATGGGAGGTACCACGCCCCCTAACGCTAGCATTCCCACATTTTATTGTAAATAATATATTGACACTAAAAGTCTTAAAGGTTTATTATAATTTCTCTTGATGACAATATATTCTTTTAAATTCTAAAATATTACATTAATGATATATTTACTTCTTACTTGCTAAAATTTAATATATACCTTTAGTCTTTAAGAATAATTCTTATTATAATTTCTTGGGATATACAATATTTTTATACCCTCTAGTATAAATAAAAAACTTATCGATTTTGAAAATTCCAACCACAACAGTTTTCCAGATTAACAATATGTTACATATGAGAGATGCCAAGCAAAATATTGACAATTCGCCAATTTCTATCCATCTATGAAAAATTTTAATTATCTAACAGTTTTCAAGATATACGAATTTATGTATTTAATTTATATGGCACACGCCTCCTAACGCTACTCCGCCCACATTTTATCCTGAATAATAATTTTGATATTAAAGTGTCTCCGACAAAATTTGAGGAATCTGACCGTTATATTATCTCAAATATACAATTTTATATTTTCTTAATGTGGGTGTGGCTCCTCGCCCTTCAAAAAGTAGCCTATTACCTATTCCAGACATACAAGAATACGATGTGAAAATTTTAAACAAATCGGTTCAGCCGTTTAGTAGTCTATAGCGTTCAAACATACAAACATATAAATATACAAACAAACACACATTCATTTTTGCACCACTTTAGTGGGGAGGGCTTCGGCTTAGAATCATTTTCTGAGTCGATGTAGCGATATCCGTCCGTCTGTCCGTCCATGTAAACCTTGTAATCAATTTTTAAGATAATTCAATGAAATTTGGTACATAATCTGATATTGTCCCAGAGACGAAGCCTATTGAAAATGGTTAAGATCGGTCTATTATTTCACCTAGCCCGCAT
>NC_060949.1:464703-479870 GCF_022045245.1 Lucilia cuprina
TTTTGTCGTATTCATGCATTAAAAATTCATCCATTTATGAAACCACCTCTAAATGTGTTACTTGGCAAACTTAATGGGTTTCACTATATGCTTTATGGTCTGAAATCAATTTTTTTTAAAAAGATTTGTTTATAAATTAATCTGAACGAACTGAATATTGATCACGTTGTTTAATAACTACGATTTGGCTTAGTTTCACTAGTTTGGGGCGCCCTAATGGGATTAATTAAAAAAAATGATAAGCGCTTATGGGAAGCTGTTATAATTTTTGAATGAAATGTTTATTTTTTATGAGGGATTTTTAAATATCTGACTTCCTAAAGTATTCAAAAAGTTTTTTAATGAAATTGCCATGAGTATTTTCATGTTTCGTTCGCGATATTTTTATAATTTTAAAGATATTTGAACAGATTTCATTTTCGTCAATTCTGACATTATCTTTCAGGATTTTAAAGGAACTAATTGTGAACTGACCTTAAAATTAGCTAAATATAACAGTTTTATATCATATTTTAAATATTTACTACGAATAAAGGAAATTAATCTAACTTAGGTAAGATAATATACGGTACTCCTATTTTTTTGAACAGTCGTAATCGGATATGGATTTCGAAAAAAGTTAATACCAAAAAAACTAATGAACCTATTCACAAAATGACATTTGTTTTGAATTTTAAACACTTATCAAATAAATATCGTGAAAAAATATTTGATTTCTTTAAAACTTTCCTTTTTAAATTAAGCTGCACAATTATTTTTCTTTACCCACCATCTTTTTTGATGGTGGGTAAAAAAGGCTTAAGTCGGTTTTAGTGACATTTTTCAAAACACGTCGAAAATTTCACCACTAATAGAGAGTTCATTTGTGAGTGAAACGACGTAAAATTTTTTTGTCGGCCATGACTACTTTAGGGTGAGCGGGCCTTCAAAGTTCAAAATATTTATGGCTATATCTCGAAAAATATACATTTGTTTGGACTGACATACATATATCAAATTAAAGGAATTTCAAAGACCTTCCCAATGATATGTAACATGGGAAAAGGGCCATTTTTTGGTAAATTTTGGGAAACATAATTTTTGACCCGATATTTTTGAGGTTTATCTAAAAAATCGGGAAAAAATGCCTTTAGAGGTAAGTATATTAGATTTAAAAGCTAAGATTTTGAGCTTTTTAATAAAGTATAATATGTTTCTGTAAGTATTATAGTTAATGAGATATTAATAATTTAATTATGATTTTGTTATTAAAAAAAACGTACGTATAATAATCTTTATTAAGCGAAGCCGGTGTTGGACATACCATAGAGGAGAAAATCCTTGCGACCGGCCGTAGGCCTGCTATTTAGGCAATCTTTATTAAGCGAAGTCGGTGTTGGACATACCATAGGGGAGAAAATCCTTGCGCCCGGCCGTAGGTCGGCTTTTTAGGAAACTTTACTAAGCAAAGTCGTGTAAAAAAAAAAAATTAAATATTTCGAGATATACACAAAAATGTATTAAACTTTGGAGCCCCGCCCACTCGAAATTAGGCGTGGCCAACAAAAAAAATTTTGATATCTTTTATCGTCTCAAAACGCTCTATATTGGGTTTTTTTTTTGAGAAATGTCACTAAAACCGAATTGTTCCAAAAAAAAAAAAAAATACCAAAAAAGTTCACTTTTTCCGGTTCTCACCTAATTCCCACACTACATACTTAATTTCATGTTTCTAGGTTCAATAGTATCAAAAATTCAAAAAGTACCCTTTGAAAAAGTACCAAAAAGTTCGCTTTTATGGCTTCAAACTTAAGCTAGGCTCCTCATACTTAATTTCATGTTTCTAGCCAATAACAACACACTAGTGCTGCTTTCGCTCTGCTACTCTTACTTTGCTGCTCTCGCTCTGCCTTGTTTTTATAGACAAGAGTACAATAAGAAAATGTACAGTATGATTATGGATTTTTTTTTGCAATTTCTGTCTGATCATGAAATATTGATTGCAACAAGCAAAGCCAATACTACTATGAGATTTGGTGACATTTTTATCACAGACTGGACATTTATAAATCTCAGTGTGTGGAGCCACTTTTATTATAATATTAATTAATAAGTCCCAGCTATGGTATAAACAAACAACAGCAGTCTCAATTATGGTAAACACAGAACCAAAATAAGTAAGAGTGTTTTATTCGGCTATCCCAAATCTTTTATACCCACCATCAAATCATTGCCATATAAATGAACTTTGATATTTTGAATATTTTATTATTATGTATCGATATTAATGAGAACATCACACAGTGGTATAGGAAAAAAAAGAGGGAAATAATTCGGTAACTTCTAAACGGTTAATCCGATTTTAATGAAATTTGGTATGCACAAAAAGGAGGTGTTGTCGAGTAAAATATTTAATATGGGGTATCGTTAAAAAGGTTTAATACCGCGCTCAACGATGATTTAATCACAAATAACCGTCTGCTCATAATTGTCATATTATATGTAATAATTTTAGAAAAAATCTTTAATTATACAAAATATTGTTTTTTTTTTTTTTTACATGAATTGTTAATTTAGTGGTAAGTGTTCTACAAGGCGGTGGGATCAATTCAGTACAAACAAATATACCCTAAATTATAAAAAAAAAAATGATTTATTTCGCTTTTTTGACGTTCAAATTCACTTAGTGCTACTTTTGAAATTGTGATAAAGGTATTTTTAGATTACAATACTGAGTATTAATATATTTCAAAATTAAAATATTATAAAATTTAGTCCGTATGTCAAAAAATGTGTAAGAAAAATATTTCAGACCTACATTTTATCAATTCTTACCTTTATAAATTCAATGATGTTCTTGATTTTTTCGTTTAGTTTTAATTTATTTAATTTTTCTGTTTGTTCTTTTTCAGAAGAAAATTGTTTCTAACGTTTCTTTTTATAAATACAACTTTTATACACATGAAAAATCATAAGAATCAGAAGTATTTTTTGTCATAATCAATCAAATTGTATTTAAATGATTTTTTGACAAGTATTAATATTCAATATTAGGGTACTGGCACACGTTCAATATATTGATCTGGATCACGAGTATGCTACACGTTCAATATTTTTTACGTCAGTATTTGGAATAATTTATGGTATACGGGTCTGCGGATGTTTAAACAAATGCCGCGAAAATCCCGAAATAACACAAATTTAGAAAAAAATAATTTTCTTTTATATTTTTTAACAACTTTTCAAACGATATTTCACTTTTATTTGTTTTATTATATATATTTTTCCAAATTTTACAAATGTATCGTGATCGATATCTCAAAACATGCTACACCTTCAATATTTATCACGTGATCCATTATAAATATTGATACGAATTTTGGATTTCAGAAAATTTGGGTTATCCGTCAATATTACATGCTACACGTTCAATACATATCATAATACAACAAATATCACGATATATATTGAACGTGTGACACTGCCCTTATAGTCTAAAAATGCCTTAAATGTTATTCTTTTGAAAATATGTACTTTTTTATTTCTGTGAAAAAGTTACTTGAATTTCAGTTTCATTTTGTATGAAAAATTTGTTGACGTTTATTTTATTATAATTTAAAAAACAAAATTGATCAATAAAAATTTATACATTTTATATAAAGAACTATTACAAAATTAAGAAATATGTGTAAAAAATCAAATATTGATATTGTAGTCACAAGATAATGGCGAGTTTTATAATCAATCTATAAGGCAAGTTTTTCTTTTTAAATATTTCATTTACAAATAAATCCATCGAATTATATGGTTTTCAAAAGAGGATGTGTGTTTTATTTAGTTATTTAAAAACGAAATAAAATAAGTGTGAGTTTGAAGGTGTTTATTCACATGTGCATATAAATATGTATATACATATGTATACATATGCTTTTAAATATATATATTATATATATATATATATATATATATATTATATATATATATATATAATATATATATATATATATAATTATATATATATATATATATTAATATATATATATATAATATATATATATATATATATATATGCATATATATATATATAATATATATATATATATATATATATATATATATATATATATATATATATATATATATATATATTATATATATATATTATATATATATATAATTTTTTTTTTTTTTTTTTTTAAATGTTTACATTGAAAAAAATACACATCTGAAATATACGACAAATGCCATATATTGTACGAAATGTTTCGTGGTTTTGCAAAACGAAATAAATGTATATTATTATTTTATTATTAATTTTAAGAAATATTGTTTTTTTTTTTATTTTACATAAATTTGCTAATTTAGTGGTAGGTGTTCTACAAGGTGATGGGTTCAATTCTTACCTGAGGCGCAACAAGCCCAAAAGTCTTTTAAATTAAGAAAAATTTTAATAAAATTATTTTATTTCGGAAAATAAAAAAGTATTCCCGTTTATTACATAAATAACTTTGCTTTCGTAAAATGTCACAACAAAATTGTTTTTGTAAAATAAAACAAAGTTTCCTAATATATACGAATGAAAAAAGATATTGCAAAACTTTTTGTACTTTTGTTCAATTAGAAAAGATTTGGATAATATAACATTTTCGTTATTATTACGAACAAAATAGTTATGATTTTTTTTTATCGTAAAGTTAAGCATATATTATTTTCAGTGTAATAAAGTAATTTGAAAATAACATGGTTTGCCGTTTTAAATAAAATTTATTTTTTATACATTACGTGATACTCATGGACAAATGTGTGTATGTGTAACAAAGAGTATGCATTACATAAACTGGATTTAAAAGCTTCTTCAAACGATATGTAAACGAGTTCTATTTAAACAACAAATTTTATTTAAGCATAACAGAACACATACTCTGAATATATTTGTTTATGAAAGTATGTATACACCTATAAATATATACTAATTTTTTCCATAATACATATCATAATATTAGGATATTTTTATTGTATAGTATTAGGTTAATATCTCTCATAAATAGTTTTACTCATGTATCGAACTGTAAACATATATATAATTTTGAAATTATTTTGTAACTTTTACAATACATACTGTATAAACTACAATTTCCACAAGAGTAAGTGAAATGTAATTTTTAATATTTACCTTTTAAACACATTTTAGCATTCAGATATTTAACTACTGCCCAAATAGCTATTATTATTAACGTCTTGAAACAACAAAAATAAAAAATTTACACAAAAACATAAAATGTTCTTCTCTGATTCATATGCATGTGTTTGTAAGATTTAAGTTAGAATTTTGTTCTGCTACGATGAGTTTGAATTTGAGGAAGTTTTTATATGCAAATCTAACACACGTAAGAAATCACAAATCAGTTAAATTGAAATCGAGTGAAATTGTTTAAATACAACACGCATAAGATTTTGTTATAAATCAAATAAAGAAACACACACACATGTACATTTGTACAGTATTTATGTGATTGAGTGTTAAAATATTTAGAAAATTTTTAAATTTATTCGTATTTAAATGGCTTTTATGGAACAGAAATACTAATACTGATTTATTAGAATTTTCTGTTTAGGAAAATAAAAAATAAAAATACTATAGGAAATAAATCTAAACCACAAAATACATACATATATACAAGTATACATTAGGATGTCCAAACCAACTGTGTACAATAAAAGTTTAACTTTATTTTAAATTTGTTAAAAATTAAAACAATGTTTGAATATTTATTCGACTATTTGTAACTTTTAAAGTGACCATATGTTTTGACTGCTTAAACTTTTGCTTCATTAATTTTGTTATTAAGGAACCTTTTTTTCTAAATCACAAACATTTTATAACAAATTTATCTTGCAAAATTTATATTAAATTTTTACTTTCTATATCAGACTGTACAAAATTCTTATGATTGTGTATAATTCAGTTGTGGGTAATTATATAATTCACGTAAACTTACAACAGCAAAGTTTGTCGAATACTTTAATAATGTTTTAATCAAAGAAATAATTATGTTTAAAAAAACATATCGTTTAATTATTACAAGATAAATCAAAAATCTTCTTTTTGAGTAAAATAACATTCAATCGCTGGATTTTAACTTAAATATTTATTTTACTTACCGGTATGTTTCAAAACAGGTTAGTTTTGACGTTTACCATAAAAAAAACACTCGCACTCCAAAATGGACATCTTCAGTTAAGACAAAACTATATGAAAGACTTTAATATGTCCTACAATGTAGTATTAGTAAATGAAAATATTTTAAAAAAGATATTGTGCTTCTTCAGTTTCACATAAAGGAATTTATTTAATAGAATGTATATTGCCCACCACTGACTTACATAATTCCATATCAGCCCAGACACATTTCATAATACACTAAAAATCCGATATGTTACATGAATGTCTGTGCATACGAATATGTGTGTATTTAGTTGTTTCTAAAATAAATAAGAAAGTAATAAAATAAAGGCAGCCAGCCGAATTTCTTGTTCAATAAATCACAAAATTTTCAGATGCTTAAGCAAATACCTTTTTGATCCTTAATTTTGTGATCACATTGGGACGTGACACTAAACAATATTGAGCTTAACAAAAGACTGCCTAAAGCTATGCTATATTGTTCCTTTTATATTTTTGTTTTTATTACAACTAACGTACACACAAAATTATACATACAACTAAAACTTTGCAGCAGATTTACATGAAGTAACATTTTTAGACAGTATTTTTTTATGATTTTTTTATTTTTTAAGAAAACTACGGACTTGACTATGGAGTCAAGCGAATTAATATATTTTTAAATAAATTTACACCTAAATAAAATTTTAAATATAATTAAATAAACTTCTTTTTAAATTCACAAAAAAATTAACTGTATATACATAAGTATGTAATTAATGTTAATAGTATTCTACAAGAATAAGGATATGTTTCAGTAATTAGTTGCTATTAACTAGTAAGTTAGGACCGTCTCGAACTACAAGTTAATATAAATAGTGGCTAAGATATTTATATTTAAAGAAAAATTATGTTATAATAAAATAAACTTACGATGAAAAAATTGTTCATATTCATTTTTCACATACATATGTATGTATGAACACAAGTAATACAAATGTTCACACGCTATAAGGAATTAAAACTTACATACAGTAGTTTTCCGATTTAACGAACCCATATGTTGTCAGGCCTGTTCGTAAAATTTAAAAGTTCGTTATATGCAGTACTAAGTAAAACGTGGGTTTTTGGAAGGAAAATAATTCAAAATAGGTACATAAAAAATTTTTTAAATGTATTTTATAAAAATTAATTCTTTTTTTATAAAAATAGCACAAAACACAAAATTCCGAATCTTATATACCCACCTTCAAACCATATTTGTGTCGGATTTAATCGCTGTATTTTTAATTCTGTCATGAGCTTTAAAGTTATTTCTCGAAGTTTATCGCTATACTCGTATTTTTAAGCGAGTAATGAGCGTTGAAGTAATTTTCTTAAGGAGACCTGATATGGAGGGTAAGGTCAATTATGGACCGATTCCCATAAAATTTGTTAGAGATATCGGTTAGTACTCGGCGTACTCGTATTGTTAAGCGAGTATTGAGCGTTGAAGTCATTATCTGAAGGACGGACGGACATAGCTACATCGAACTAAAATTTAATAAGAACCCAGAGTGTTACAGTTTTGGGTATAAAAGCACCGCTTGCTACAACTTAGGTTATTTGTCTCGGGGGAGTTTTCCCGTTTTTCCTACCGAGCGCGTCCCCGGGTGGCGGATAGGCGGTGGTGATGGACCATCTGTCCTCCCCCAGTTTTAGTTTGACTCAAGCTGAGGGAAGGCAGATTGTCCGCCACTTGGGAATATTATATTCCCCGCGGACCAAAAAACTGGAAAAAAACAACATGGAAAAGAAAAATAAAAAGATAAAAGTTACGGTGCAGGGCCTAAATAACCCAGTACCGGCGGCAAGTGTTGATCTACTCGCGAGTCACGTGTCGTCGTCATCCTGCAATCGTGAGCAAAATACTACTACGGAGGTGGGTACCTTGGCCTCCGTGGCGGACAATGCGTCAAGTGTACAGCATGCCACTGGCAAAAACATAGGAGTGAAAGAGAATGATGTACTCGGAGAGAGCTCTAAGCTACCTCAGCCTTTCAATATAGGTGAGAGTTCCGACTCTGAATCCTCAGATGATAATAACAACACCATTATAGCAAATCCCAAAAAGGATGAAGTAGAGCAAATGGTGAAACAGGTGAGTGATAGCATAGCTAAACTACCTATTACTATGAAAAGACTATCTGGAGCACAGAGGAGGAAGTTGAAAAAGATGCTTCAGGAAATCATAGTTAGTCAATCCAACGACACTCCAAAAGAAAAATTGGACTCTCTTACAAGATCTGAGGCAAAGAGGATCAGGTCTCCCGAGGAGTTGACAAATGAGAATAAACCGAAGAAGAAAAAGAGCTCCCCGTCTTCTTATATACAGTCGAAGCCAAGCCATACTTCACTCAAAGGAACCTCAAGTCAGAATCCTGCGAGTAAGGGTGACAACGCCAAGATAGATATTCCGAAGGCGACCACGTCGGCGAAATCAATCTCGAAGGCACGAGTATCTCAAAAGAAGGCCCGAAAAGAGAGGAAAGAGAGGCTAGACAGTGGAAAAGGAAAAGAGCCGCCATCTTACGCCAAAGTTGCCAGAAGAAGACACCGGGACGATCTCTGCTATGCAGTTTACGATGCCGGTAACCCGACAGGCAAAATTCCAATAGACCAACAGAGTAAGGTAGAAGATCTGGTGAACAATAAGATAGTGGACCACGCAATCGCTTCAAAGGGCAGACAACCAATAGAGAGCGTGAGCTGCGAGTTCAGCATGGGCGCGATGTTGATGAGATTGGCATCTCACCAATGTGTTAGCACCCTAAAGAACTTGGTGGAAAGTATCCCTCCTCCCTGGGACGGCGCTAAGCTGGGACTGGTAAAGAAGAGCGAGCTTCCGGTGCTCTTAAAGTCCACTGTATACATAAAAGGATGGGGCAGTAAACTGACAAGTGAACGTATACTGGAAATTCTTGGTGGTCAAAATGCTGAGCTGGCCGTGGAAAAATGGGAAGTCTTTTACAGGAAAGAAGAACCTGAGGGAACTTTATTTGTAATAGGTATCGACCAGAAATCTATGGCTAGTCTTGCCAAGAATAAAGGTAGGGCTTACTTCGCCTCTAAAGCTGTCATATTCAAAATTGGGAAGGTGCCGATTGGAAGTTTGACCTTTAAAGTTTATGGGTCAATGGCGTCCAAATTGCATGAAACTCTTGATTTTTATTTAGAAATATGTAGACAAATTAATTTACAAAAATTTCCATTTAAAATACACAACAATATAATCAAAAATTTCCATTTAAAATACACAACAATATAATCAAAAGGCTAATTTTGCAAAATATTACATAAAAATGGGTTTTTTTTCGAAATCCGCTGAATTCAAATTGCAGGTACAGGCAAACTATAAGAGGTATTGACCTAGTTTTTTACTGTTTTATTCCCTAATCTGTTGTCCATAAATCCCTATGAGTTCTTCCAAAAATATTGAAATTTGTTTAACAAAGTATCAAAAAAACTAAAATTTGAATTTTGAAACGACCGTTAAAAATATCAAAATTTTTCGGCCATAGCTGAGAACAGGTTTACGTTATTCTATAAGGACAAAAACTCATATTTAAGTAACTACAGATGTATATAGTTGACAACTGAAAATAAACATAAGAAAAAAAGATCTCTCCGTCTTCCAATACACAATCGAAGCCAAGCCATACTTCACTCAAAAGTGACAACGCCAAGAAATATATTCCAAACATGACCACACCGGCGAAATCAATCTCGTAGATGCGAGTATCTCAAACGAAGCCCGGAAAAGCGAGGAAAGAGAGTCTAGACAGTGGAAAAATTAAAGAGCTGCCATCTTACGTCAAAGTTGTCCGAAAAAATCTGCTATGCAGTTTACGATGTCGGTAATCCCACAGGCATCTCACCAATGTGTCAGTACCCTATAGAACTTGGTAGAAAGTATCCCTCTTCCCTTGGACGGAGCTAAGCTGGGACTGGCAAGGAAGAGCGAGCTTCCGGTCCTCCAAAAGTCATCTGTCTTTATAAAAGGCTGGGACAGCAAACTTGGTAATAAAAGTATACTGAAAATTCTTGATGGTCAAAATGCTGAGCAAGCCGTGGAAAATGGGACGTCTTTTACAGAAAAGATGAACCTGAGGGAATTTTATTTGTAATAGGTGTCGACCAAAAATAGCTAGTACTTCTTAACTTTTAAAATATTTAATTAAAAACTTAGAAGGAAACTAATTATTCCGCGAAATACACTGTGGTGTAGGGTATTATATGGTCGGGCTTGACCGACTATAACATTCTTACTTGTTTAAGTAATACACTTGTTTTATTAGAATATTTTTAAAAATATGTTTATTTTCTTATCACATTTCGAATTCAAGTGCTCTGAGACACGATAATGGCATGGGGAATTTTTAATAACTTTTACATTTTTCAACCAATTTTTGTGTTTTTTTATCTTTTTGTAATGCTACGATGTAATGCTACTGTGTACATTACGATTCTTTGACAATAAAATGCAAAACAAATTGTTTAATGACAAAACTTTTGTGAAAACTTAAAAAATTGAATATTTTCTCCTTGTAAATGCATCTTCAAACTTCAGAGCCGTTGCGGCACCAGTTAACGTTGTCCTATTGACCTAAATTTTTGCACGACTTATTTTTATAACCCGTAGAACAATTTTAGGAGGGGGGACGGGCAAAATTCGAAACATAGTTTTTTTGGAGCACTCTAATGTATATATATTTCGAATAATGTTATTGAAGAGATTTCAGCTTTTATTACGATTTATGAGTTTTGGTGATTGCCACACTGGACCTTTTCGATCTCAAACCGACAAAACTGATAAAATCTTAAACCAAATTATAAGCTATATGAAAATATTACCGTTGACGAACAACTTTTTCGGTTTAGAAGAAGAACGAAGTTTACTCAATATATTCCTTCAATTTATAATTTATTTTGCATCTTTTACATGAACCAATTGGACTTTTATATCAATTGGCTCTGAGTACTTGAAAAGCAAATCAAAGTGCAAAATTTATAATGAAACAGAAATACAAATCGTAAATCGTAAAAAATTTACCTCCAGCAATATGCATATACATTTGTTTAGAATGTGGTCAACATTTTCTTATGTATTTAAATTTTAAATAGTTAAAACTATGAAATCCGTAAATTATATTAATTTAATCCAAATTATATTAATTTGGTAAATTTTTAAATATTTCACAACATAAAATAAGTTTGTATAACCAAAAAACATAAATTCAGTTATTTTAAATTTTAAAATAAAATAACCAAAAAAACATAAATTCAGTTATTTTAAATTTTGAAATAACTGAATTTTTTGTTATTTTGGTTACACAAACTTATTTTATGTTGTGAATATTAATAAATTTGTATAATTTTTAAATAATTAAATATTTTTATTGATTTCATAGTTTTAACTATAAAATTCCATACAAAATACAAGGGGTCCCAGCCAGGCCCAAGAGTTTCGTTGTGCCACTACTGTTTGGTATCCTCTTAAGGGTTAACCATATCAGATGTAATTACAATTTCCGTGTTAGCCTCCCCTTTCTCCAATATCGATATACTAAAAAAAAATTCCAGTATACAGCGCTCTTTTTACGCCGTGCTCGGTTAAATTGTTTTGCAAAAAGTCTTACCAAGTTTCCGGATCTCCCCGGTTACCCAGGGTTTCTCCTGGGCAGATCTCTGCTTTTGCAGAGGGCAGCTGTCCTCGAATGATTTAACCAAGGCACTTATGAGCATTTATATTTAGGCGTCGATGTGATCAAGTCTTTAATATTAGGGAAATCCGTGAGGGCTTGTCCTTTGCGATTGGTGTTTGTACTAGCCCAAGCTACATGGGCGGAGTTGACATGGGGGGAGTTGACATCACAACCTATTACAAATTTCTTATTTTTCCTTTGTGCTTCTTCTACCAGTTTCATCAGCTCCGACATTGGTGGTAGTGTCGGAGAATCGAAAGGCAGGTAAACAGATGCAAGGTATACGTTGCCACGACCTCGGTTTAGTACCGTTGCATCCGATGTGGATAATCCTGTTGGGAGGAGAACACATAAGTTCTTGTTCAGCGTAGAAAAGTTTACGTGATTTAATCCAGAATCGTCAAAGGTTCCTGGATTAAAGCTATATGTATCTTGCCTGTGTTAATTTAAGCCATCAGAGCGTTGGTAGCCGTCTCACACCGATGGAGGTTTATTTGGATTACCACAGTCATTGTCATCCATTTGGTGAGTTGGTGATCACCTCCCCGTGTGAGAGAGTCCGGTTTTTCCTTTGGAATGTCGTGGGATTGACTAACTTTGATTTCCTGAAGCATCTTTTTCAACTTCCTCCTCTGTGCTCCAGAAAGTCTTTTCTTAGTAATAGGTAGTTTAGCTATGCTATCACTCACCTCTTTCACCATTTGCTCTACTTTATCCTTTTTGGGATTTCCTATAATGGTATTATTATTATCATCTGAGGATTCAGAGCCGAAGCCCTCACCTATATTTAAAGGCTGAGGTAGCTTACAGCTTTCTCCGAGTACTTTCTTTTCTTTCACCTCTATATTTTTGCCAGTGGCATGCTGTACACTTTACGCATTGTCCGCCAAGGTACCACCTGCGTAGTTTTATTTTGCTCACGATTGCAGGATTACGACGACACGTGACTCGCGAGTAGATCAACACTTGCCGCCGGTACTGGGTTATTTAGGCCCTGCACCGTAACTTTTATTTTTTTACTCTTATTTTCGATTGTTGTTTTTTCCAGTTTTTTGGTCCGTGGAGAATATAATATTCCCAGGTGGTGGACAATCTGCCCTCCCTCCATTACCACCCCCTATTTGTGAAAAAAATTCTAAAAAAACACTTAGAAAAACATTTCCTAATTACACTTGTTATGACCAAATTTTATAACAAGAAAAATGGTAAATTTTAAAGATAAAACATTTCTAGAAAGAAAGAAAAATGTTTATTTCTTCTTTAATATAGAATGTTTAAAAAAGAATTAAAATATTGTTTTTGAAAGATAGATTTTTGTTATTATACAACTTGTTTATGTCGAATTTCGTCGCTATACTGCTACTGTTATGTCAATTATGATCGCTAGAGTAATTTTCTGAAAGATTACTTATATTGGGGTTGATCTATTATGGTTCGATGTCCGCAATACTTCACAGTATAATTTCTGTTTGCATAGAAAAAATTCTGCAAATTTTTTCTCGATTGCTGCCACTATGACACTTATACTATATTATGGCAAATGCCTTTTATCACTGCCTGTGATATTACTGTTGTCCAACTCTAATAAATGTTTAATTTATATAACAAATATAAAAAAACATATGAAAATTCAAAAAGTATTCCATGCACTGAAAGAAAAGTTTGTAAAATTTTTTACCGTTTTTAGTGTAGTGACTTCACTACTTTACAGTGTTCTTTATTATAAATAACAAAAAAACATTAAAATTTCTGGATTTTTTATGAATAGGATTGGAAAAAATTTAAACACGACCTATTATTTATGAACACTGCTCTCGGAAATGCATTTATTTGCAATTTTAGATACTAAATGAATTTTAATATACTCCATGTAAATAAAACTAAAGAAATAATGTAAGATTTTGAAAAATGAAACAAATAATAGATCTTTAGGTTTATTCTTAGAAAAAATGTTTTCAAATAATTTTTTTTACGTATTAATTGATAATTGTTCTCGATATATTTTAAAATTTAAATATTTAAATAAATTAAATATCAAACATTGTCATATGAAGAACTTTCGGCAAATAAGATCTTATCTTAATTTTAACAACAAAGATTTCTCTATGTGTAACTCCATCAAAAAACTTCCAAGCTCTCATTTTCATAGTTTGGAAGTTATGTACGTGTGTTGGAAAATGGACCAGAGAGCTCGCTGCGCTTGTATGATGTAAACTGCCGAAAATCTTCGTATTCAGAACAATACTAGCGCCGACGTCTGCTCTATACACCAGAGTTACTACAATTCAAAGTACAGTGTCACCTAATATAAACTTTTAATGTACTAAATATAGGTAAATACTTTATAGTATGTGGGTATGTTTGAAGAAGATGATGTAACAGCAGGAATCACTTTTAATTATTTATTTAAAACAAACAAATGAATAATAAATATATGAAAACTCGAGCTTTATATAAAAAGACAAATGTATAAAAATGATAATTGAAACATGTATACAAATAATACACAAAATTAAACGATCAAATTTTAATACTTTCGGGAAACTTTTGCAAGGAAAAATACGTCAAAACACGGTAAGGTGACGCTATAGCTATAGTGTATATTATATGAACAATTATTGTAATAAAGAAGTTTTCTCAAAAAAAAATAATTCGTTTTATTGAGTTTTTCGTTATAACAATGATCGTTAAACTACAGCATATGCAGCATAATTTGCAATGCCACATAAATTTCTTCCCTTTACAATTCTCATGTAGCCTTCTTCGCCCCAAAGTTCGCCCCACCAATTTTTTAAAATCCAGTAATCTTTTGTATATCCAATAACCATCATAGCATGATTTACTCTGGTCGATGAACAGGAACTATCATCATAAACACCATCACTGTATAATTGAAAAGTTTTAGGTGTAGCATTTATAGAAACGGCTACAGGTCCAATATGTGCTACAGCTGCCTCAATGGCTTTTTCGTCTTTAGCTGGTAAAATAGCCCAAGATGTTACATTGACTACTGATAATTCTGGAACAAATTGACATCTTCCTTTCTGAAAAAATACTTAAAATAGGTTTTCAAATATAATATGTTTATTACTTACCTTTGAAACATACTTGTAATCTTTGGAACGCATTAAACCACCAGTATCTTGTAAATATTTTAAAGTATTTCGCAACGACCCCCCTGTGCAACCTTGGTTACCATGTGATGTACTGCAGTCAACGATTTGTTGAGGACTCAAGTTTAAAATTCGTCCAGTTCTTTTAAACACTTGACCCTCTATACT
>NC_060949.1:479970-481600 GCF_022045245.1 Lucilia cuprina
AAAAATAATGAGGAATGTAATTTGAGAAATTATCTTAAAATCTTAGACCCTACTAAGAAAACAGAATATAGTCTCTGGAAAGCTGTCAAACATATGCAATTCCCTATTGCATATGTGTCACCCATACGCCTCCAGAATGGTCAATGGGCAAGAAATACGTCGGTAAAACTTGAAGCATTCGCCAATCACTACATAAATAATGTGGATCCACGCCCAATAAAATTCCGATTTTCTACCGTAAAGACGACAATTAAAGGTCTATAGGCAGGATAAGATATGAATAAAATTACTACCACGATGATAAGTAACCTGTCTAATTCAGCACTGAAAATTATTTCGATGTTACGTATTGGATATTTTCCTACCTCATGGAAAGTATCTGAAATTGTTATGATAAAAAAATCGGGGAATGATGTCACTCAAGTAACATCATACGTCCCATTAGCCTGTTGTTTATATTCTCAAAACTTTTATAAAAGTAATTGCTTGAAATCCTGACCATCAGTTTGGTTTCAGATGAACAGGTACATCGAATTACTACTCTTATTCGGAAAGTCTTTTAGAGCAAGCAATATTGCTCAGCACTATTCATAGATGTTTCTCAAGCTTTCGATAAAATCTTTCACATTACTACTTGGGAATGTTCGCCAACTGCTTAAAAGATCTTTTCAAATCAAAGTACAACACTGTTATTTATGTTATGGAAACATTGGATTTTGACAGATAATCAAATTATCGAGAAATTTGGCTGAAAAGGCAATAACAACATTATTTATAGTTTAGGTTAGATTTTTAATAGGAACCAATGCCCAATAATATTTGGCAGAGAGATTTTGTCTTGTAAGAAACTTGTTTTTGAAATCAAATATTTTTCTCTTTTACTATTTTTGGCTTGAATATTTTTATCAAGTAAAAATTAATAAAAAAAATTGTTCTGTAGTGATTTGTTTGAAAAATTTTCTTAGAATATGTTTAAAATTTTTCAAAAATATTTTTTATTTTACTCTTGTTTTACTAGAAATATACTCAACCAAACCTATTATATTTAATATAGTTGTATCTCGACAAAAGCATGCAAAAAATTTCATACTAGCCGTTGTGACCTTCATGAACTTTATAATTATAAGGCTTCATTTGACCTAAGCCCCTATAAAAAGCCTCCTTCAATGAAATGTCACAATATCATTGAACAATAAATGGCTTAAATATATCTGAGCAAGGTGCATGAAGTCGAAGTGTTTTACGTGAGTACCTGCCGTGTGGCCTCACGGTGGTACTTTTTAACCACTGGGTGATTAAAATTTGAAATCTCACCACTGTCCCTTTGTGTGACACTCATCAAGGTACAATTCAACTTAAATGCTTTATTATGAAAACTTAATCACATTTTATTCTTGCAACAGGTTTAGGGTATTATTATGGTCGGCCTCGCCAGAGACCTGCGCCGATCGGCTGACAGCCGGCTAAGCCGAGCCGCCGATAAATTTAAAAAGCCGCCGCCGCCGAAAAAATTTTCGGCTTTAGTCGGCTTAAATGCAGCCGCCGTTTTATGTATGTAATAATAATAAAAAACTAAAAATATGAAAATATTACTTTTTTATATTGCTTAAAAATTATTAAAAATAAATTT
>NC_060949.1:481700-482710 GCF_022045245.1 Lucilia cuprina
CCAAAATTTTTAATAGTTTAGTTTATTGTTAATAACTCCTTCAAATATTTCGGTATCAGCAGAAAATTTAGTACCTACATTTATGTAAATATAAATCAAACTACGAACGGAGATCTGTATCGGTCCACAATTCGTCATAGCTCCCACCTAGCTCACCTAAAGCTCATAATTCATTGAATTATTAAGTTATTGACTTAAATTCGACTTCAGTTTGTTTTGCCTACATGTAAACCAAATTTTTTGCGGATCGGTCTATTATTGGTCATAGTTCCCATATAAGATCTACTTTCGAAAATTACTTAATAACATTGAATTATAAAGTTGTCGGGATAAAATTCTATTTGAATTCGTTTTGTTTATATATAAACCATTCTGCACATTCAAATAGGGCCGGAAGACCTTTATATGCTCAATATAAAGCTTCTAATTTCCCAAGTCATACTAATACTTCTAGTGCTCAATATTTAAGTATCACAGAATAAATCGTATGTCCATACCAGTAAAGAGGGTTCTGTTACCCAAATGAAAGCAAAACAAACTTCTATTAGTGTCCAATATAGAAATCTTACAAATAAGAATAATGAAAATTATACCACATCATTTTCATATGCATATGTACCCGCAGCCGAAACAAATTCTCCAAGCTCTATTGAGAATCTAATTCAAACCATGAACAGTTTAATGGCAAAATATGTTTCAACAATTAATGCAGAATCAAAGTATGCTCATGCAGATCCTGTTAAATAAAAAAATAAATTTTTTTAAGGAATGCTAACGGCCTTAGCCAACATAAGAACGCAGAAGAACAATTCCTGCTACTTCAAAAAATTGAAGTACTACTCGTCTATGAAACACACATTACGTAAATTCATCTACAAAAATTTATAAGGATAGGCCCATATTTATATAAAAACAAGTAAGAGTGCTATATTCGGCTGTGCCGAATCTTATATACCCTTCACCATAGTGTATTTTAAACATAATTGATCTTACAGTCTAGTTAATAAAAA
>NC_060949.1:482810-494912 GCF_022045245.1 Lucilia cuprina
ATCTGGGGTCCTCTAAAAACTGATTTCAACAGACAGACGGACAGACAGACAGACAGACGGACATGGCTTAATCGACTCCGCTATCTATAAGGATCCAGAATATATATATACTCTATAGGGTCGGAAAATTATATTATAGAAATTACAAACGGAATGACAAACTTATATATAACCTTCTCACGAAGGTGAAAAAATACACCTTTTCCGGAATGTTGTGATCTTAATGAAATGCAATGACTTTTTCTGTCTATTTTTTGTTACATTTTTAATGCTAAAGATCGTGATATATACTTCTTATATTATATGAGAATTTTTTAGTTAAATTTTTAATCAAAAATTTATTTTTATTTAAAAATTCTACAATGTTTAACTAACTTTACAATTACGTAAAATAAAAATCTGTAATCAATTTAATTTATTATCAAAAATCGATTTTCATCTAAAGCCTAAAATCGGTTGTAGATCCGTATATAATACTCCCATCACTTATATTTTCCACCGTAAAACTATTCTTATTTCAAAACCTGTAATCGGCTGTATATCCTCAAAAAAAAAAATATTTGAAAACAGAATCGGATGTAGTTTAGAAAATAGCATATGAACATTTTTTATCAAAATTATATTGTTGTGGATCCATATATAAGACTCGCATCACTTATATTTTCCACCGGAAATCTATTTTTACTTCAAAACCTGTAATCTGCTGTGTATCAGAAAATAACTTTTTTAAATCAGAATCGGATACAATTTCCTACCATTCCAAAACAGGGTAAATGATATATTCATATTACAATTTCACAAAAATTCGAATTTAAATCGGTTGTGGTTCCTTATATAACACTTAAATCTATCTAGAAAATCATTCTTATCTCCCCTTAAAATTTCCATTTATACAACTCTTTAAAAATTTACTTTAAATAACTCTTAATTCGAGAAAACAATAAAGATGCACAATCACTAATATTTTCCATAAAAATCGAGTTTTATATCAAAAATATAAAATATAAATTTATTGTTAAATCTAAATAACCATTAAAATCTGTGATCAGTTAAATATACCATGAAAAAATAATTTGAGCTGCCATTTTTTAAATGCAGCTCAAATCTAAAAAACCATGAAGATATGTATTTGACTACTCATTATAGTGTCCCGAAAGACAGCACTTTTGCAAATCTTATATTAATAAAAAAACTTTTAGAAAATTATCCACCAAAAATTCTGCACACCTTTTTCTGTATGTAGCGCCGTATTTATTGCAAGCTTTTTAAATTAAATTTGTATAAATGGATGTATTTGAGAAAGAATGGTGAGACAAAAACGGTGGTTTTACTCTTTAATGAACAACTGAAAATTGTTTGTCAAATTAAAAGTTGTTTTGTTTTCTCTGTCAAAATTCAAGGACTCTTCATATTTTCCTAGGACAGTAATTTTGTTCTTTTTAAAAATTTTGAAATCTTGCAATGAGCCAAAATTTTTCATGATTTTGTCCAAAATTTTTCATAATCGTTTCGGAGTTTCTTCAATTGCATGTAATTTTTCAAATAGCATGAAAATCGCTTGAAAAAGGCACCAAAGCCTTTTGCCTCTTTACACCAGGGGTACTAAAATTTAAAGTAAAGTGTGACCAAATTTAAATTGAAGAGTTCTTCAAATCTACTGCACGTGGAAAAATTAAAACAACTAATTTGAAAGTGTCCTTAGTTCCCTACCAGTGATTGAAAATGCTGATTTCAGTATAATTTCTCGAAGAGAGTTTCTGAAATTTGTCTATAAATTAGTCAAATTTTCCTAATTTAACCTCATTATAAATTTGTAAATGTTTAAAGGACTTTTTGGTCCAGAAACTGACTTTAAGTATTAAACAAAATGCGGAAAAATATAATAATTATTTTATCGTTATAAGCTAAATTCTGACATCTATTTAAAAAAGTATAGTCATTAAAGATAGAAAAATATTATTTTTAATTTTCGAAGAAACCCGGGCAACGCCAAGTACAGGCAGTTAGTTAGTTAAATATGGTTAAAACGTTTTTAGGAGCTGCACCCAATATGGGAGATATGACCAATTATAGACCGATAGTAAAAGATTCTTTAAGCTAAATTTCCGTACATAAAATCTATATTTCAGTCAAACAACAACGCTAAACGAAATAAAACACAAAATACACAAGGCATCTAAACCAACAGACATCTAAACATACATAACGAAGAATACTGAAAAACAAAAATAACAACGCAATGACGCCAACAGCATCCAAACCAAGGGTGCCTAAGCCCTACACGCTTGGTACTCTTTTGTTTTTGTAAATGCGCTTAGTTATAGACAGTGTGTTTTCTATACACTTATATGCGCTTACCACTAGCAATACGTTGTTGTTTTTCTTAACAGTATACAAGCAAGAGTAAAACAACAACACTTTCGTATTCATTGCTGGTAAACATTGACGAGACGTAGATTTATTACTATATATCTATCTGATATTCTAAAGCATTGGCGGCCAAACATGCCCGTGCGGGCAATGTGTTATTCTCACTTATACACACGCAATACTAATATTATCAGCAACAACAAAAACTATACACAAAACAAAAACAATTTAATTTAGTTGCCATTACAAATTAATGTATGAATACTTTTTATAGAAAGATCTATTAGACATACATATGTATGTATAATTATTTATTTTTATTTGTTCAAGCAATTAATCGCTTAAATTGTAACGATTAAACGATCGACTTTTAATCTGTGTATAACATGGGAAAAATTTTCAACGTAAAAACTGTTTTCCAAAAAAATGTGGAGTTTTTTAATTGTGCTAAAGCGCGTAAAAGATATGTTCAATTCACAATCAAGTTGTATATTGTACCTACAAAAGTATAGTAACAGTGATTGTGAACAGATCTTTGCAGTCATAAGTTTATGTTTTGAATGAAAAAAAAAAAAACAAGTAAGAGTGCTATATTCGGCTGTGCCGAATCTTATATACCCTTCACCATAGTGTATTTTAAACATCTTTTATAAATTTTAAAATTTTTCCCGACTACATTATTATTACATCAAAAGCTAAACAAAAAGAACAACAACGCTAAATGAAATAAAACACAAAATACACAAGGCATCTAAACCAACAGATACTATATACTATACTTTTAATTTAAATGGAATTCTGTTCTCTGCTGCCTTACCAACACAAATAAAACTATGATAGTCTATGGTAGTATGTGTGTGAGCAACACTGGTATACAAGCAAGAGTAAAACAACAACACTTTCGTATTCATTGCTGCACAGTGGGGCAGAATGGAAATTTTTTGGAAATAAATCTGGCATTTCTAAACGGCTGATTCGATCGGGATAAAATTTGGCGTGAGCGTAGCCAAGAAGTATTCGAGTTTAAGTTTTGAAGATGAACCCCGCAGATGTCCCAGGGACGGAGCTGTGGCGGCTCAAAGTAGGGTACCTACGACATGTAAAATTTTTAAACTCGTGCCATTTTTTGTTTTTCACCCAAATACAAAGATTTTTATATTTTCTGAAAGCGCCGACGAGATCTTGAAAAAACATGCTTGGACATACTACTTATCTCTTATAATATCCGAGTTATAGGCATTTAAAAATTTAGTGATACAAAATTTACCATACCTTGGTCCGCCTTTTTTTGAATACCGGGCGTAATTTTGGACCAAATGGACTCAATTTTAGTTAGACAACAAAATTTCCAATAACATACAAAAATTTCAGATCAATGTCATTTACAGATCCAAAAATATACGTTTTTTAATTTAAAAATTTAAAAAATTTGAGATTTTTGCCGTTTTTTGCCCAAAATGTGTCTTAACTCTTTTAATAATAAAATAACATTTTCTTTAAGAACATATAACAATTTTATAGTTTTCTAAAAGGTATCTTTACGCAGAACGCTTTGGCGTAAAACACTTGTCCTATTTTTTGAAAATGTTGCCACTTTGGGCGACATGTTCTAAAATCCCAAAGCTGGGATCAGAAAACTGAAAGCATTTTTGGAAACCTCAATATGTTTTCCATTTACTCCAAAAGTATTTTCCCAGCCCTGAAAGAAATGTGGACCCTATGGGCAAAAATGTAAAAAAAAAACATTTTTGGGATTTTCATTAACCCTTTTCAATTTTTTTGCATTTTCTTATTTGGAATGACAAATTTAACAAGCGTTGAAGATTTCATTGAGTTTTGTTCAAAAATAAAGGTTTTGTCATATGTTACATATTTGTTAAATTTCTAAAACTATGATTTATATCAAAATTTTAATAGGGTCGCAGATAGCTACAACAATTTAGTCCATATTTATCCCTTAATATCTTTTTTTAGTTAGATATGGAAATTCTCGACCCTTTACAAAAAATTTCAAGCCAATATCTCAATTACATTCAAAAATATGTTCATTTAAACCTGTGTCCTTTAAATTCATCTTTTTCATATTTTAGTATTAAATATGACAGAATCTTATATTTACCTATTTTCTATTTGTTTGCTTATCCTTATAATTGAAAGGTCCTATTATGCTTAAATTTTCAGAAATTTATAACTATTTTTTACCTAAATTTTTTCGACAGATCATTTCGTTCTATTTCGTTTATGATCATGTAGGTAAAAATATACAGGTAATGATAATTTCGATTCATTCACTAGAAAGAAATATCAATGACTGAATTACAGGTTATAGTAATATAGTCCTAAATGTTAATAGGTAGACAGTTCGTAATTTTTTACTTTGGGATACCTGTATCGGAAATGACAAGAACTGGTATATAAGTAAACTTCTCAGATTTTAAGTACCATATTTAATAAATCTACAATGAAGATTACATTAAAGTACGAAGAGTTGTGTTCCGTTTTATGGAGTGTATCTTCAAAAGGGCCAGAAAGAATTGAAGACATTTCAAATTATATAAAAACTACATATAGTAGAAAAAGACAAAACAGGCATATCAAAAATTTAAAACTTTTTAAAACTTTTTGATGTAAAAAGTAAGTCTGTGGATGGAAATCAAAAGAAATTTCGATTAAAATTTTGTAGTTGGATGGAAACTACTACGGAAATCTCAACTTACAACACATCAGCAGCATCGCCTTGCAAGTCATACGAAGACTTATGTTCAAGGTCAAAAAAAAAAGAGGGTCACACAAAAACTTTTTTCAATCTCAAATGAGGAAATTGCTGATACATTTAACGAAATGCTGAAAAAGGAAAAACAACCTATGGATGCCGTACATATTGCAACTATTCTTCCTAATGCATCACCAAAACGACTTAAGCGAATTGTGGAAAGTATACCAACTCCAACATCACAATCAAATTTTACTGAAGAGGAAGCAATAGCGCTTATGTTGGAACTGGGTCTCAGTCGAAATAAGTACCAAATATTAAGGAAAGCTCTGCATGAAAAAGGACACAATATATTACCATCATACAAGGCGATCCAGAAAAAAATCAAACTATCCTACCATTACCTATTGCTGTTAATGATGTGGAAGCTTGTATTGATATATCATCTTTGCGCGAAAACACAGAATCAAGAATTGTGTCAGACTTTTCAGAAGACCAACTAAGGAAAATTCATAACTGTGATGCTGTCTTAATGTGTAAGTGGGGATGTGACGGTTTATCAGCACTTCCAGAATACAAACAAGGTTGTGGAAGTCGGATATTAGCAGACTACAAAAGTGTATTTATGTCATCATTAGTGCCATTACGAATTCGTTCATATTCCTTAATCCATCATCGTCTAGCATCGGAAATTCATTTGAAGATATATGGATCAATACAACTCCGGGTTCAAAAAATTTTTGTAGACCCATTGGATTTGAATATATAAGGAGTCAAAGAAAACAACAAAAGATTTAGTGGAATATTTAAAAGATGAAATAAATGCACTGGAGCCCATTTGCATAAAAATAAAGGAATTCTCTATTAACGTATCATATCAGCTAAGCTTAACAATGATTGATGGAAAGGTCAGCAATACCATAACAGAAACTTCTTCCTTCTGGAGATGCTCAATATGTAATGAGAAAAAGTCGCAATTCTCAAATATAAACAAAAGCAGAAGTATTAATGAATTTCACCACTTCATGCCAGAATACGATTTTTGGATTACTTTTTACACATAGCATACGACCTCAAATATAGAAGTGTGCCAGAGAATCTTACTAAATCAACAAAAAATAATGAAGAATTAAGCGTTGTTGTTGTTCTTTTTGTTTAGCTTTTGATGTAATAATTATGTAGTCGGGAAAAATTTAAAATTTATAAAAGATGTTTAAAATACACTATGGTGAAGGGTATATAAGATTCGGCACAGCCGAATATAGCACTCTTACTTGTTTATTTTCACTTTGTTTTTATAAGGTTCATTGCTGTGTTCACCATTTATAATAGTGTTTTTGCAGTTTATCACTAAGAGAAACCTTTATGATAGATTTTTTTCTGATAAGTGGTTAAGAGAAACCGAAAAGAAAAACAAAATAACTCGCTACAATTGATTTTTATTTTGTAAACATTTTTGAAAAAATCTGCATATGATTTTTATTTTTAAAAGTAAAACAATAAATTGCAAGTGTAAATACACGATTAGGACACACATACAAACAAACTATCTTCAGAAATCATAGCAAACAACTACAATATAAGTAGATTTTTTTCTGATAAGTGGTTGAGAGAAACCGAAAAGAAAAACAAAATAACTCGCTACAATTGATTTTTATTTTGTAAACATTTTTGAAAAAATTTGCATATGATTTTTATTTTTAAAAGTAAAACAATAAATTGCAAGTGTAAATACACGATTAGGACACACATACAAACAAACTATCTTCAGAAATCATAGCAAACAAAAATGTAAATAGTGACTGAAACTGGTTTTATTTTTTTTTTTATAAAATAGAAATCTGAGACCAAATAACTGTGACATTTAATAGAAATTTAAGCAATTGCCTAATATAAAGATAATGTTTATTTTGATATTAATTGGTTGGAAATAACGTACTACATAATACTTATACACAATATCTATAGTCTAGTCTTTGTCTATACTATAGTAGAGTGCTTCAAGCTTGTATGAAGGAAAAAAATTATCCGACAGGCCGTCCCGCCTTCTGGAATTGTTCTATGGCTTGTCATGCAAAAATAAGACTTATCGAATAACGTTTACAGGTGCCGAAACGGCTCTGAAGTTTATAAGTGCATTTTCAAGGAGAAAACAATCGATTTTTTCAGTTTTTGCTCAAATTTGGCTATTTAGTAATAAATTTTGAAATATATTGTAAATGCATCGTAATGTGTACAGAATAGGTATTTTAGAAAGATATAAAACACAAAATTGCTTTAACACTTTTAAAGTTATTGCAAATTCCCCAGGCCATTAACGTGTCCGACAGCACATAAATTCAAAATGTGACAAAAAATGTACTTATTTTTGAGATGTATTCTAAAAGATAATATTCTTAAATATATATTAATAAATATTCAAATAATAGTTTTTGTCCGTACATGGTAACGCGAACTTGTTGTCAGCTATGGTCAAAAAGTTTGATTTTTTCAACTGCCGTTTCAAATCTCCAATTTTAGTTTTTTTGAAACTTTGTTAAACTAATTTTAAAATTTTTGGAAGATCTCATGGGGATATATGTGCAACAGATAAGTAAATAAAATAACTGTACCTGCTATTTGAACTCCGCGTATTTCGGAAAAATGGATTTTTTTTGTTAAACAAAGTATTTTCAGGATATTTAAGACCAGATAATATAAAATATATATTTCAAATTTTATTCAAATCCGACATTCTTAACCCATAAAATGCGGAGTTCAAAGGTCAAATCGTGCAAATAAATAATTTTTGACATGGTATACTGAGAATTCACAAATTTGAAATCCACATTTTATGGGTAAAGAATGTCCGAAAATATATTCCGATGGAATATATTTTATATCATCTTAAATACCCTGAAATATAGTTCAAATCGCAGCTACAGTAAAGCTGTAAGAATTATTGATCTAATTTTTTCACCGTTTTATTCACTTATCTGTTGTCCATAAATAACCATTAGATCTTCTAAATATTTGTATGGCCAAATTTAAGCAAAAACTACAAAAATAGATATTTTACCCTTGTAAATGCACTTGGAAAGTTCAGAGCCGTTGCGGCACCTGTTAACGTTATTCGATCAGCCTAACTTATAGCGTGACATAGTTTTACGACTATTATAGAGGGGGAGAACTCTAATACTATAGGCTATTCATTAATCTAGTTTTGTAATATTTGCCTAGTCTATTGTATAATATCTAGTTTATAGTATAGACATTAATTAAGAGATTTTTTAAATCACTATAAACGTTCAAACATGATTTTCGCTACATTGTCTATACTAAATAGCTACAACATTACAGCGCCGGCTCACCATCTGTCTCTTTTCCATTTGTTTAAAGTATTGAAATGAATTTTTTGTGGTAGATGAAAAACAATATTAAATGAAATTTTGGAATAAATAGAAGTTGTAGAAGTCCATATTTATTTAACAGTATTTTATGATATCATTATTATTTAAAACTATATTTAGAACTTAACGTTTATTTAGAATACAGCACTTCACTAAATTTAATATGTTTTTGAATTTAGCGATTACTTAACATGAATTAACTATTGTTTAAAATACAACCCTGTGAAAAGTCACACCAATATTTAAATTTAACGCATATTTTTAAATTTAATATACTTTATGAAATACAACCATGTAACTTTTTGTTTTACCTTATTTTGCAACTATGTTAATGTATAATGATTAGGGTTCTATAAATCGACTTTCAAACAATCGACTATTTGTCAAAAAAGTCGACAAATAGTCGACCATCGTCTATGAAAAAAATTCGACTTTTTTCATTAATTTTCGTAATTTCGTTAAAAATTAATTGATTGCGGGAAATTTCCCCGTTATTGTCTTTTAGTTCCTCAAACAAATTTGAATACTTCTTCGCCGAAATTTTTCGCAGCCACTTCTCTAATCTATCTCAGTTCTTTTGAACGGGGTCTAACAAAGCAGCAACAAGATGTATTCTGCAAATTTTGAATCTTTTCGGAAAATTTTCCATAGCAAAATTGTATAAGTTTAATGATTCTTAATTTGCTGTTTTAAAATTTTCTTCAAGAACATCAGTTATATTTTCAAAAAATACAACGTTATAAGATATTGTAGGGTACTTCCGTCCTTGTAGGTGTGTTGTTGCTTTTTCAAACACTTCCAAAATTTTCTCCATGGGGTTGAGTGCCAAGTCAGGTTAGCCTATATCAACTAGTGCTATGTCTTCGACTTTTTCTTTTTGAGTAAAATTCCGGAACATATAACAATGTGTTCCGCCGGGTATCATTAGAGTTTTTTAAAGTTCCCAGTTAAGTTGTGGCGGTCGGCATTTCAATAGTTGGTTTTATTGATTTCATATATGAAACCAGGCTGTTCCACTATGTTAAATGGTCGCAAATCTTTGCAACACATTTAAACAAACAGTCGTGCATTTGCAAATTTATGTTTGGATGAATTTGGATTGTCAATAAGACTTCTTTTCCCAGATATAATGGAAGTTGTCTTTTTAGTTGACAATTCAGACAACCTAGATGTGAGATTCACATCGTGTGCGTTTCTCAAATTACTGCTGAAGTTGGATGTAGAGGTGGAAACTCCAAAGCTAAAACTTTTTAGCATCAAATATTTTTGTTAAGAGTTTGCATTTCAAAATTCAACAGAAACGGCTACAATTAATTCTTAAACTTACACTTCAAGACATACTGGAGTTGCTTTAAAGCACAATTTGCACATATAATATTTATTTAAAACAACTTTCTTGTTTACTACTATTTGCCCGAAGTATCCCCAAACATGGTTTCATTTTTTATGTCGTCTTTTGTATTAAGTATGTTTTGCTACTTAACAATATCCGATTCCACTCCACATATGTCTATTTCTACTTCGGAGCTGGAATCAGATTTAGTTTAAATCTCGTTATTTCCATCGCTAGTTTTTAAAGAAGTAATTTTTCTGTTTTCTGTCGTTTTTAGCATTTTTTTTAAATCAAAGACACAATTTATTTTATGTTGCCAAACTTATTAATACTTAAAAGTATTGCCATACTAAATAAATATAAGAAATATGAATAAAGGTAAAAACAAACCCATATATATTTAGTATTTCCAATTATATATTTTAAAAATATGTTTACTAAGACCTGGTTCACACTAGGAAATATATTTTGGGAAACTTTCCTAGTGTGAATCAGGTCTAAATAGAATAAAAGTCACTCAACAAAAAGAGCGTAACACAAAAAATTCTCCCTTACAGACCGTGTGCAGACAAAAAATTGAGTTTTTACCAATATTATTAGGTACTTTATCTAGCAACAAATTGAAATCGCTGCAATAGAAGTATTTTCAGTGCTTTATTTGGCAACATAATCAAATTAATTTAGCTAAGTGCATGCCAAATTCTTTTTCATTTTCATATATGGGAGAGTATTTTCATTTTAACAAACTACTTTACAAACTAAAAGAGAGAGTAAGCATTTTAAAAACAATATTAAGAATTAATAAATTGATTAATAATAACAATTTAAAGAAAAAATTATGGAATTAAAAATGCAATATTTTAACATTTTATTCTAAAAACATTTCAAGTTTTAGAGGGTATCATATTGGACCAATGCAGGTTGCAATTTTGAAGATATTTCAATGAAATTTGGTGCATGATATTCCATTGCCCCAGGGACGAACCATATTGAAAATGTTTATTTCACCTGGCTTTTTGTTTGTGTAAATAATTTTTTGTTTTGTGTAAATAATTTCACAGTGATACACTAAAAAATGCAGAGGTTCTCGTGTACTTTTGTCATATCGCGACTCATCACTACTTATATCTCTAGACTTTTTGATTTTTACGCAAATATACTATTTCACATCCCTTAATTAAAAATTCCCTATACTATAATTTGTTGATTATATTTGTTTTGACCATATCTCCGATTCTTATAGTCCTATTTTACTGGTTTTAAACAGCTAAATTCTTAAAAGCATATTTAATTTAGCTAGTTTTGATTTGGATTCCCGAGATTTATGGAGCCTTCAAAAAAACTAATTTTAAAAAACAGACGGACAGACATTCGGTGCGTGAACTTTTCTCACAACCGAGAAAAATAATGGCGTAGTTTCTTAGATTTTTTAATGATCTATTCGATTATGCTATGCCAACTTGCATATATGTAACAAATGTCAATAGTTCTATCCCTAATATACATATCGTCCCAGTTTTATTTATTAGTACTATGGCGATACTCTAGAAAAATATGCCTCTTCGCGTTCGTTTACTAATATATTTAATAAGTATTTTGGAAAATTACTCAATTGTTCAACTCACAATTGATGTTGTAGCGTTGTATGTCAGCAGCTGCTACAATAGTCATAACAATGTTGTTTGTATTTTCTATGCAAAAGCTCTATACAACTCATACGGCAATTTTTCATATGTTTTTCGAATGTTGTAAGAAATTTTAGTGTTGCCAATTGTTTATTTCAACATAAAAACACTGAAATCAAAAGCAAACAACTGTTTACAAAAACGAAAAAAAAAACTAAAATTTTATTAAAAACAGTTTATTTATTAGCTTTAATACAGGTTATAGTAATATAGTTCTAAATGTTAATAGGTAGACAGTTCGTAATTTTTTACTTTGGAATACCTGTATCGGAAATGACAAATGGTATATAAGTAAACTTCTCAGATTTTAAGTACCATATTTAATAAAACAAAACAGCCATATCAAAAATTGAAAACTTTTTAAAACTTTTTGATGTAAATAGTAAGTCTGTGGATGGAAATCAAAAGAAATTTCGATTAAAATTTTGTAGTTGGATGGAAACTACTACGGAAATCTCAACTTACAACACATCAGCAGGAGCGCCTTGCAAGTCATACGACTTTTGTTCAAGGTCAAAAAAAAAGAGGGTCACACAAAAACTTTTTTCAATCTCAAATGAGGAAATTGCTGATACATTTAACGAAATGCTGAAAAAGGAAAACCAACCTATG
>NC_060949.1:495012-496108 GCF_022045245.1 Lucilia cuprina
TTTAAATAATTGCTAAAAACTCATATTTTTATTGTGTTTATTTGTTGCTTTTTCATTCTACACACACAGCTTTTTTTGACAGATGGGATTATTCTACAATAACAAATCACCTGTTGTTTTTGTATTGTTGTATTTGTTGTAGCGACGAGGCTACCTTATTAAGTGTACACTGGTTGGGACCCTATTTTAATTCGCCTAATTTCAACAAAATTGCCAGATTTTACTCTTTCGCTTTGGGAACAGTCTTTAACTTTTCCTCGAAAACTTCCCAAGTGGTCTCAAATGTCACAATTCCTTGTTGGCAGATATGAAGCAGTTGAATGCATCAATAGCATAAAAACTTCAAAAAGTTGTTTTACTTTAACAAATGCACCAAAATACAAACTTATACATCTCAAGAAAATCTCTATGAACCCGAATGTAAACTCTGTAATGAAATTCACTCGCTAAGAACATGTCCCAAATTTAGAACCTTTACGTTACAACAAAGAGGGGATTACGTTTTTAAAAATAAAATTTGTAATATTTGTTTGAGTTCATCTCATATTAAACTAAATTGCAAAAGTGAAAAAACTTGTCTCCATTGTAAAAAAAATCATAATACTTTGCTTCATATGAGACCAAAGTTACAAAATCCCGCTCAAATCCCAGAACACTCGCAAAAAAATCAAGAGCCAAAAGAAAATAAAAATATAACTTATAAAACTTTGTCGAATTCTGCCCAAACTGAACAAATTACACCTAAAATGATTTCCCAACATGCTCAAATCAAATTCAAGCTAATTGTTCAATGAATAATGAAAATATTCTGTTGCGTACTGCATTAGTACAAATTGATCATCAAGGTCAACTTTTTACTGTGAGGGCTCTAATAGACTCTGGTTCTCAACGAACATTTTTAACAAAAAAAGTTCGTAATCGTCTTCAATTTCCTTATCACTATTACTGCTCAAACTCAACTTATTGAAACATTAAACTCAGCAGGTTTCCATTAAAGAAAATTACTGCTAATAATCCGCAATTACTTGCTCATTTGCCCAAAGAAGATCTTTATGATTTAGACTTCTTACGTTTTCACGAAGCAAGTTCTACTAAA
>NC_060949.1:496208-522591 GCF_022045245.1 Lucilia cuprina
CAAATCCTTGTAAGTTGCAGTAAGCTTTAGAACCTGCACGACGAAGTGATGATAAAATGAAATTTTGTTTTCCTGATGATAAAGCGAAATTCGGATAAATTCACGGGGTGAGATAATTCGTGCCTTAGTACGTCAGTTTGTATATTACTTTTCGAAAAAGGAGAACACGATCCTCCATCCATGACTATAATTCATTCAAAATATATAAAATAAATAAATTGTGCACTAGTGAAATGAAAAGTTATTGAAAAGATAATTAAGATCTGAAATTGAAATATGAAATAAAAATATTTAAAGTAACAAAAAAGTTATTGCTATAAAAAGATTATTAAAATCTGAATTTTTAAATAAAATGTTTAAAATCACAAAATTATAATAAAGATGTTTCAAATCATAAAAGAAATGATAATTAATAATTCAGGTTTGAAATTTTAATGTAAAAGTAAAAATGATAATGAAATAATAAATTAAATAGAAAATTATTGAAAAAATACAATAGTTACAAGTAAGAAATTATAATCGGGCGAAGCCGACTATATAATACCCTACATCTTTTACAGAAATATAATGTGATTTAGTTACCATAATAAAGCATTTACGTTAAATTGTACCTTGCCTCAGATATACATACTTAAGTCGTTTATTGTTGAATAACATTTTGGACATTTAAGTAAAAATTTGATGGAGGCTTCTCTTATGGGCTAGGGTAGGGTTGCCAGCCTGGCTGGATTGTTCAGCTTTTTTGATGTTTGTCCAGTTTCAAGCTAAAATTTAATTTGTCCAGCTAAATAAAATATTTTTAGTACACTGCAATAATTATACCCTACACCACTTTAGTGGGGAGAGTATTTTGGATTTGTGCTGATGTTTGTAACATACAAAAATATTCATCCTAGACCCACCTTAAAGTAATCGGCTTAGAATCGTTTTCTGAGTCGATTAAGCTATTTCCGTCCGTCCGTCTGGCTGGCTGTCCATGTAAACCTTGTGCGCAAGGTACGTGTCGCAATTTTCAAGATAATTGGATTTGGCACGCACGTTTTACTTGACCCAAGGACGAAGCCTATTGAAAATGGTTAAAATCGGTGCATTATTTCACCTAGCCCCCATAGAACAGAACACCTCGAAAAGGGCTTCTGACCTCATAATTATGTTAAGTATACAGATATATCGATAAAATACGATAAAATACTATGTTATGATTTCCCTCTTCTATAATCATGTCTTAACACTTGAACAGCTGAATGTCGTAATAAATATTAGGTCAGTTCGCATACTTGATAATTTGTAACAATTTGCAACAATTCCGTTCGCGTACTTGCAACGAGAGAGTAAGAGAGCGGTAAAAATTACAGTTCGTTGATAGAGAATTTCTTGATTTTACTGAATATTTTTTCCCCAGTAAAAAATATCCAACTTATATTTACAACATATGTTTGATTTATGAATATGTAAACAAACCAAAGAAATCAAAAATTTGGTAAATTTTAAATTTTTTGAAAGAAATATATAAATTAATAACACACGAATATTAAAAAATTATTTGTAATTATATTTATTTTAAATTTATTTATCATAAATTAGTTTTTAAAAGAGTTTATTTGTCATGAAAAATCATAACAAATAATAATTTAGTTTGTCTTTCTCTTAGCGAATTTGTGTTAATTTTTATTTTAATAATATGTTTGTATCATGAAGTTTAAAACAATAATATTATATTTTTAATGATACTACATGTTTTGCTAACTTTAAATATCCATTTATTTATAGGAAAAATCAAAGTTACAATTATTTGTTTTTAAGTGTTTTGTTAGCGATTGAGATTTCAAAACAAAATTTGGATTTCGAGTATTTTTTGGATATATTTTTGATTGAGAGTAAATTAAAAATTACTCTCTATCATAAAGTTACTGTATATTTCTTACAGGAAAGTACGCAGAAAGACGTATTATTGCGAACGATAGTCAATTTCTTTACGTAAACCTTACGTACTTATGATTTTTAAAATTTAATACTTCAAAAATGGAGCTTTTTCACATCTTTTGCTTTAAAAAGCAAGTTAACGAAGTGATCGGAGAAAACTAAAAATATACTCATACTCTGTGGACTATAACAAAACCGAATTGGTATATGAGAACCCCTGCATTTTTTGGTGTATCACTGTGAAACTATTTACACAAAAACCAAAATTAGAATTTTCTCATTATTTATCTATGTCCAGCTTTTTTTGTCTTGTCCAGCTTTTTAAAGCCGAATGTCCAGCTTTTTGCGAATCGGAATCTGGCAACCCTAGTTCCAATACATGTAAGCAAAATCTAATTTTCTGAATCTGGCTTTATATAGGAGCTAGGGGCAAATATGGACCAAGCCCGATAAAGTTTTGTGAATATATTTATATAATATTTATTTGTGTTGGATTTCATTGCGATATTTGTGTTTACAAGTTAATTTTGGACATTCAAGTAATTTTCTGTAGGGGACTTTGTATGGGAGCTAGGGTCAAATTTAGCAAGGTCAGCAAGGCTTGTATAAAACTTCAGCCAGCCGGCCAGACGGACGGGCGGGCATATCTAAACGACTCAGAAAACGATTCTAAGCCGATTGGTAAACTTTAAGGTGGGTATAGGTCGAATATTTTTGTATGTTACAAACATCAGCACAAACCCAATATAACCTCCCCACTAAAGTGGTGTAGGGTACAATTACAATGGTAATAAATATTCCCAAAACAGATGAACCCAATAAAAACTTGGATGAAACACAGAAAAATTCAGATATTTAGAGGGGGCAGTTAACAAGCTCCATATTCTGTCGTCACAAAAGTTCAATATACCAACTCCACCAACTTGCTGACAATGCACAACAAATAGAGCACCCTTATTGCAGCAACATTCTGACAGTGTGAATTGGATCATATTTGTACTATTTAATAATCCAATATTTGCCATTTACTTTTGATTGCTTGGCATAATTTGAAAATTTATTATTAATTAATTGACAAAATTTTAGTGTAAATAATATTGTAATCAACTAATTGAAAAAGTTGGCCCCAACTTTAAATTTTCAGTGTTCCCTTTGGGGAACACTTTAACATAGATAATAAACGTTAAATTTTGTTATTGTACGCTTGTTTATAAAAACAAGGCGAGAGCAGCACTAGTGTGTTGTTATTGGCTAGAAACATTAAATTAAATATGTGGAATCTGGCTTAAGTTAGAAGCCATATAAGAAGCTGTACTTTTTGGTTTTTCAAAAGGTACTTCTTGAATTTTCTATAATATTGAACATAAAAACATAAAAATAAGTATGTTAAGTCGTAAGAACTCAAAAGAATACAATTTTTTTTACATTTTTGTTTTTCAAAAGCTGCTTTTTTGAATTGTCTTTTGTTTGTTTGTAGTCTAAATTAGGTGAGAACCAAAAAAAGGCAACTTTTTGGTACTTTTTCGTTTTTCAAATGGTACTTTTAGAATTTTCTATTATATTGAACTCAGAAAGCGGAACTTTTTCGTTTTTCAAAATTCTACAATATATATACCTAGGAACATGAAATTAAGAATGTAGATTGTGAATTATGTGAGAACTCATAAAATGCAACTTTTTGGTACTTTTTCGTTTTTCAAAAAGTACTTTCTGAGTTTCTTATAATAAATCTAGAAACATGAAATTAAGTATGCAGAGTCCGATTTAGAAGAGAACAAACCAAAGGGGATTTTTTGTTACTTTTTCGTTCTACAAAAGGTATATTTTAATTTTTTTATAATATTGAACCTAGAAACATGAAATTAAGTATGTAGAGTCGGAAAAAAAGGGAACTTTTGTTGAGCCCGAAGTAAGTGATGTAAAAGAGGACTTTTTGGTACTGCCTTTTTTTAACACACGATGGTGAAGGGTATATATGAATAGGCACAGCCGAATACTTGTTTAGACTAAAATTGATAATTAAAAATGTTTTATGTTTTTTAAATCTGTAGTTATTGAAAATATTTTTAAACTGTTCTTGTGTTTTGAACGTCCATATTTTAATAACCCGTTCAGACGGTGCCAAAAAAATATTCTAAAAAATGACAAAATAATGAATGAACTGTCACAACGAATTACGAATGTGTCGTAGAAACGGGTTATAAGACACCCATGTAAAAACATAACAAACCTCTTAGAGAGCTGCCATGAATTATGGATGTCCATCACGCATGAAGCGTGTTGCAAACATTATTCGTTAATCTTGGAGAGTATAACAGTTAGAATCTTTGCACGAATGACTTTTATATCCATGTAAATATTCGCGGTACCTCCCATATGAATAAAATACAAAATATTGTTTATCTAGGAAAATATAGAACTAGACTCATCAAATTTTGCATAAATTACTTTAATATTCGTCTGAACATTTTGGAGAAAAAAGGCTAGACTTTCATCTGGGGAACTTAAAGCCCCTACATGAATTATATAGAAAAAAATCGTATATCTAAGAAACTATTAGAGCTTGAATCTTCAAATTTTATATGAATAACTTCGACATTCATGTGAACATTAAGAAAATAACGGGCGGACTTTCAACGGAGCATTGGCACCATATATATGAATTAAATACAAAATTTCTTGAAAACACTTATATAATTCAAATTTTTCATAGATAGATAGAAATTGGCGAACTTTCAATAATTTGCTTGGCATCTCTCATATGTAACATTTTGTTAATCTGAAAAACTATTGTGGTTAGAATTTTCAAAATCGTTAAAAGGGTTTTTTAATTTATACTAGAGGGTAAAACAAAAAATATTGTATAAGAATAAAAGTATATATTAAATTTTAGCAAGTAAGAAATAAATAGATAATTAATGTATTATTTGTTTAGTATTTATTTAGTAATTAAATAAATATTTTTTTGATTATTATGTATTTAATTTCGATTGGGGTAGCGAAGCGCACCAGGTATTAGCTAGTATATTTATATTAATATATTTTATATTAAGTGATGGATTATATCCCGGAAGGGGCTGTGAATACAACAAATCGAATAATTCGGGTACAATAGGTACACAGAAAAAAATATGACCAATTTTTTCCATATAAAATATTTTCATTTTGTTCAATAAATGTTTTTGTTTGAATTATGTTTTTATGTATGCATATGGAATACAACAATAAAACAACGTTTGTAATGCACTAAAATGAATTGATATAAATCTTATTTGGTTTATAACATTTGATGTATAAGTATTTTAGTTTTAATAGAAAACAAGTAGGAAAGTATGGTCGGGCATGGCCGACCATATAATACCCTAAAACATGAGTATATTTTTAAAATTTTTATTTTTTATAAAGAAACCTTTATGTTGAATATTACCATAATTCCAAAATATTTAAGCAATTTATTGATAAAAAAACTCAAATTTCTAAATGAGGCTTTATACAGGTCAAATAAGGGCCGATCCTCGGTAAATTTGGGAAAAGGATATACTTTTATACCCTTCACCTTCGTGAGAAGGGTATATATAAGTTTGTCATTCCGTTTGTAATTTCTATAATATAATTTTCCGACCCTATAAAGTATATATATATTCTGGATCCTTATAGATACCGGAGTCGATTAAGCCATGTCCGTCTGTCTGTATGTTTGTTGAAATCAGTTTTTAGAGGATCCCAGATATCGGCGAGATCCGAATCTTCAATAATTCTGTTAGACATGCTTTCGGGAGATCAGCAAAATCGGTTCATAAATAACGGAGATATGAGCAAAAATCCGAGACAACCACTGAAAATTTCATCAAAAACTGAGATTTTTTACATATGCTCAAACAGAAATTGCAAAAAACAAAATACATAATCATACGGTAAATTTTATTATTGTACTCTGTTTATAAAAACAAGGCAGAGCGAGAGCAGCACTAGTGTGTTGTTATTGGCTAGAAACATGAAATTAAGTATGTGGACCCTGGCTTAAGTTAGATGCCATAAAAGGGAACTTTTTGGTGCTTTTTCGTTTTTCAAAAGTACTTTTTGAGTTTTCTATAATAATGAACCTAGAAACATGAAATTAAGTATGTAGAGTCGGAATTAGGTGAGAACCGAAAAAATAACTTTTTGGAACTTTTTCGTTTTTCAAAAGGTACTTTTTGAGTTTTCTATAATAATGAACTTAGAAACATGAAATTAAGTATGTAGAGACCGGATTAGACGAAAACAAATCGATGGGAATTATTCGGTACTTTTTCGTTCTGCAAGAGGTACTTTTTGAATTTAATATAACATTAAACCTAGAAGCATAATATTAAATATGTAGAGTTAGAATTAGGTGACAACCGGAAAACGTGAACTTATTGGCATTTTTTAAGATACTTTTTGAATTTTCTATAATATTGAATCTAAAAACATGAAATTAAGTATGTTCAGCCCTAAGTAAGTGATTTGAAAGAGGAGTTTTTGATACTTTTTTTAACACACCATAGTGAAGGGTATATAAGATTCGGCATAGCCGAATATAGAACTCTTACTTGTTAAATAACAGTTAGTTTTGTTGATTTTCATTGCGATACAAATGGTTACAAGGCAATTTTAGACGTTTAAGACATTTTTTGAAGGGAAGTTTGTATGGGGGCTAGGGTCAAATAAGGGCCGATCATTACGAAAATCTGCTGTGTCATTTATACTTATATAAAACTTATTTGTGCCAACTTTTAGAGATATAATAGAATATTTGACGTAATTATGGCATAAAAAGTTCAAATCGGGAGGTACGGTTGTATGGTAGCTAGATGAAATAATGGACCGATTTCAACCATTTTCAATAGGCCAAAAAACATGCTAGGTTCAAATATCATCAAATTATCTGGAAAATCGCGGCCTGACCTCCCCACTATAGTGGTGTAAGGTATAAAATATAGTTGTGTCGCTTTTTATCGATATACCAAAATTCAAAATCTCACCAAAATTTAATGACTTTAATGAAAAACAAGTAAGAATGCTATATTCGGCTGTGCCGAATCTTATATACCCTTCACCATAGTGTATTTTAAACATCTTTTATAAATTTTAATTTTTTTCCCGACTACATTATTATTACATCAAAAGCTAAACAAAAAGAACAACAACAACAACGCTAAACGAAATAAAACACAAAATACACAAGGCATCTAAACCAACAGACATCTAAACATACATAACGAAAAACACTGAAAAACTAAAATAACAACGCAATGACGCCAACAGCATCCAAACCAAGGTTGCCCAAGCTCTATGCGCTTTTGTTTTTGTAAATGCGCTTAGCTATAGACAGTGTGTTTTCTATACACTTATATGAGCTTAATACTAGCAATACGTTGTTGTTGTTCTTAACAGTATACAATCAAGAGTAAAACAACAAAACTTTCGTATTCATTGCTGGTAAACATTGACGAGACATACATTTTGTTTTTGTTTATCGTAAAAAAAAATGTTTTAAAAAGCACTTGGAAAAAATTTGTGTTAGTTTTAAATTTCAAACTTACATTATTCGCATAAAAATTATTGTACAATAACTCACAATCTACTCTCATGTAATTGAAAACGTTTTAAATACTTTTTTCTATTCATTAAAAAATATATTTGCAAAACAAAAGGGAAAATTATTTCATTTTAACAAAAAATGCAAATCATATTTTTTTGCTATGTATTTTTTTCTATGTTTGGATTCCAAACATACAAAAAAATACACAGCTGAATAAAACCAAATACATCTACACACACAGTACACAGTACATATACAGTGTTCTTGTTGCTTTTATAAATTTTTTAAAGAAATTTTCAGAGGTTGTCTCGAAAGCATGTCTAATAGAATTATTGAAGATTCGGATCTCGCCGATATCTGGGGTCCTCTAAAAACTGATTTCAACAGATAGACGGACAGACAGACAGACAGACAGACAGACGGACATGGCTTAATCGACTCCGCTATCTATAAGGATCCAGAATATATATACTTTATATTATAGAAATTACAAACGGAATGACAAACTTATATATACCCTTCTCACGAAGGTGAAGGGTATAATAATGAAGAATTGAAAGAACTGAGAGTTGCGGAAAAAAGCAGAATCCAAGAAGAATTTAAAGTTTAGATGGGATTAAACATCGACAAACCACTTCCAAGTTGCGGTAGTACAAACGACGGTAATACGGCGAGAAGGTTTTTTCTTGATTTTGAAATTACTTAAAAAATAACTGGAATCGACAAGGAGTTGCTTCGAAGAGTTAACACTATTTTAATGGCACTGAATAGTAAACACAAAATTAATGGAAATCGATTTGGGGAATATACATCTGAAATTTCTAAATTACTTGTATCTCTATATCCATGGAGGGAATTAACACCAACAGTACACAAAGTATTGTGTCATGGTCAAATAATAATTGAATCGAATATTCTTCCACTTGGAGAGTTAACAGAAGAAGCCCAGGTGGCGAGGAATCGAGATTTAAGCATGTTCAACTATTCAGCTCAAGAAAATGCTCCAGGCAAATACAGAATAAAGATATTTTTAATAGTTTACTTCTATCTTCTGATCCTGTTCTTTCAACTATGCGAAAAAGATGGATTTGTTATGAAACTCTATCATCTCAAAACAAGGAAGATTTAAAGGACTTATATTACCTTCTGAATATGTATACCGATATGACAGACTATTTTATAGAAAATAGTAGTGTTAGGAATTAACTATATAAGTAGGTTGTAAGAATTAAGTGTATTATGTTTAAGATAAACAGTTCAAATAAAAAAAGCTATTATACTAACTGATGATATTGTATTAAATTGTGTTTTATATTTCGGTGGGCGGGAAAGGTGGTTTGTGTGGGGTGATTTAGATGTTGTTGTGCGTGACTCATAATAAAATTATAATTTTTTTTTATTGTATATACAATGTTATAGTCTTTAATAAAATAATTAACTAAATAATTTTTTAAAAATTGTCCAAATATTTTATTCAATACCAAATGTATATTCTGTCATACTTAATAATAAAATATGAAAAAGATGAAATTAAAGAACACAGGTTTAAATAAACATATTTTTGAATGTAATTGAGATATTGGCTTTTTTGTAAAGGGTCGATAATTTCCATATCTAACTAAAAAATGATATTAAGGGATAAATATGGACTAAATTGTTGTAGCTATCTGCGACCCTATTAAAATTTTGATATAAATCATAGTTTTAGAAATTAAACAAATATGTAATATATGACAAAATCTTTATTTATGGACAAAACTCAATGTAATTTTCAACGCTTGTTAAATTTGTCAAAAAAAATAATTGAAAAGGTCAAAGGGCATCCCGCAATTCCCAAAAATAGGAATGAAAATCCCAATAATGGGATTTTTACTTTTTTGCCCATAGGGTCCACATTTCTTTCAGTGCTGGGAAAATACTTTTGGAGTAAATAGAAAACATATTGAGGTTTCCAAAACTGCTTTCAGTTTTCTGATCCCAGCTTTTGGATTTTAGAACATGTCGCCCAAAGTTGAAGTTTTGATAAAAAATAGGTCATATTTGGAAGGACGCAGTGGCAACATTTTCAAAAAATAGGACAAGTTTTTTACGCCAAAGCGTTCAGCGTAAAGATACCTTTTAGAAAACTATAAAATTGTTATATGTTCTTAAAGAAAATTTTATTTTATTAATAAAAGAGTTAAGACACATTTTATGCAAAAAAAATCAAAATCTAAATTTTTTTTAATTTTTAAATTAAAAAACGTATATTTTTGGATCTGTAAATGATATTGATCTGAATTTTTTGTATATTATTGGAAATTTTGTTGTCTAACTAACAAGAAAGAATTTAGTCCATTTGGTCCAAAATTACGCCCGGTATTCAATTACATGTCGTAGGTACCCTACTTTGAGCCGCCACAGCGCCGTCCCTGGGGCATTTGCAGGGTTCATCTTCAAAACTTAAACTCCTTGGCTACGCTCACGCCAAATTTTATCCCGATTGGATCAGCCGTTTACAAATGCCAGATTTATTTCCAAAAAAATTCCATTCCGCCCCACTGTGGAGCTGTCAGTTCCCTTTAAAATGATGTATGTCAGAAAATTTGATTTAGAATCAAATAGCTAATCTTTATTAAAGTTTGGAAAAATTGGTGATCTTGCAATTGGCATCTCCCATATGTAAAACATTATACATATATGAAAATTATTATAGTTATAATCTTGGTATTTAGGTTTATATGTATATTAGTATATCTAGTCAATATACATATAAACCTAAATTGTTATTTGTTTAAACTTAAACTCTTTTTCAATAATAATAGGCTGTAGAGGTATCTTTATTACAATAACTGCATTACATATTTCCGAAGTAAAATTAAAAATTTAAATTATTTTTTAACTGCATTGTTCAAGCCCATTTCACTGAGAATTTTTAAAGCATTTTTTGCAGCGTCTTCTTGAGATTCCTTAGCATTTATTCCAACTCCATGACAAATTTGCGGTGGATTAGTTGAAAGCATAACTATTGTAAGAAATTCGTTGTGATTGCCCTTGGGATAATCCGAAAAGTCCACCTGAAATAAAAACAGTTAATAAACTTTTTCTTTTATACATACAATCATAATATTACTTCAAACCCTAAAAGTTTAGCTAAATACAGTAACTGGTCTTTCATAAAAAGATTTTGACCTTTCGAAGACGTATTAGGAGTAGAAAGACGGCAACTGTCCTTTAAAGCTGCAACGCCAATCGAACTATTTACATTTTCATGATCAGAAGAAATTGAGTTGCAATTACTTTTTCTTTCATTTTCAAGCATCCGACAGGTTTCCGCATTATTTTTGGTATGGTTAGCAACTGAAAACAACAATAATAAATATAAAAATTTTATTACAAAATAGGTTTTTAAAATTCGTGGAATTACTTGGCTTAACATTAAATTGAGTTAATTTTAAGGGCCAATCTTTAGGTGAAAAATTAGCGATTAAATTAAAATTAATCCTCAAATGTTGTTAGTTAATTCTGTTTACTAGTTTAAGTGCCTAATGGTTTAAAGTTAAAAAACAAATGCAAAAGTATAAACATCTAATGCAAAAAAATTAATGTAGTTTTTAAAAAATTAACAGTAAAATGTTTTTATTTTTGATTAGTGATATTACTTTAAAACACAAAATTTATATTTTTAATTTAAGTTTTCGTCAGTTTTTATATTACAATTAGAGTAGTCTTCTCTTTTTTATAAAACATGCATCGTTTTTATAACAGACAGTGACGTTTTCTGAAGTTTTTTCTGGTAACACTGCAAAGTTTAATATTGCTCAAAAACATCCCAGCAAAAAAATTATCAGAAAATATAAATGATAAAATTGGGTAGAAGCATAGTTAAAAAAGCTTCCAAAATGCAATAAAGTAAGGTAGTGGTTTTGTAATTTTTAAAGTTCTGGTATAACTTATTAGTATGCTTACTTAGAATGCATAATTCTGGATAATTTTTAATATTTTATCACAATATTCATCTGTCTTGTATGCACGACACAGCTCGCCATTTTTGAGATAATTTACCAAAATTATCTTCATATGGGACAAGTATGAAGCCTATTGGAAATACTTAAAATCAGTACATTATTACTCATATTAAGATTGGGTCTCATTTGACCTTAGCTCTATAAAAACGTCCTTTCAGAAAAATAAAAATTTATGTTGTTGTTGTTGTTTAGTTGTTTTATTTTCTAAAATTTTCTTGTGAAGTACAAGAAGAAATAAATCTTAATAAAAAGAGAGTCTGCCTTATTTATATATTAAAGCATCGCGCGTCCAATAAAGTAAGGTAGGCGATGGTTTTTTTTATTAAGTTTGTATTATTTTTTACATATTTTTGCTTCCGCAAATCATTAACGTAAGGCAGTAGAACCTGTTTTAGCGATCATTAACGTAGAGATTAAAATTATATTTAAGGGTGTTATTATGATGCTATAGAAAACAAGTAAGAGTGCTATATTCGGCTGTGCCGAATATGTGTATTTTAAACATTCTTTACAAAAAATAAACATTTTATAAAAAGTAAAAATTTTAAAAATATACTCATGGTGTAGGGTATTATATGGTCGGCCATGCCCGACTATACTTTCCTACTTGTTTTGTTTATGAATAAAACTAATTTAAATAGTTTTTTACAAAATTTTAACTAAAAATTCGTATATGTAGGAAAATATAATTTTCTAACATTTTTGTCCAAACTTCTAAACGTCATTTTTAGCTGTGATGCCATTAAAGTTTGTAAATTCTGAAATACTATAAAATTTTTACTCAAATTCTAATTATACATTAAATAAATCGAGATATCTCGTCAAAACTCTCTTTTTTCAGTGAGAATGTTTTAAAAAAAGTCGTCGATATTACGACACGTTTTCGTACCTTCATTACCTTATAAAATTACAAAAGGTTTTGATTAAAAAATATTTCGTGTTACACACGAAATTTTCGTACATGTTACGATTTTTTTGTAAAGTTAAGCATGTATGTGTATGTAGACACAACACAACAAAAATTTTTTTCATTAATTAAAGGAATATTTCGTACTCTTTTATTTTAATTTTTTTATTATTAATCTCTTAATTATTTTTTATAATAATAATGAATATTTATTTAATGATTTTGTAACAATACTTTAGAAACATTTTAAGAATTCGTTCTTCTAGGGTTCATTGTGCAACGTTATACAATAGGGACTGTATTCAGAAAAACTTATTTTAGGGTTATTAACCAATTTTAGGCAAAATTCAAGTTGATTTAAATTTTTTTCTTTTAATAAAACTTTTTCGTTAATTTTATTTAAATATAATTTTAAATAAAATCGCTCATAAACTTTGCGATTTAATGTGTGCTTTAATTATTGTGTGCATTAAAGCCAGAATAAGATTTTTATAAATACAAGCGTTGAAAAATTCTTACATAGAATTGAATTCAGAGAAGTAGAAAATTATAATTTATTTTATAATAGGAAGTTACATATTGTAAACATGTAGGAAAGTATAGTCGGGCATGGCCGACTATATAATACCCTACACCATGAGTATACATATTTTTAAAATTTTTATTTTTCATAAAGAAACTTTTATGTTGAATTTTACCTTAATTCCAAAGTATTTAAGCAATTTATTGATAAAAAAAACAAAATTTTCTAAATGAGGCTTTATATAGGTCAAATAAAGGCCGATCCTCGGTAAATTTGGGAAAGAGATTTTTTTAAATAATAGTTAGTTTTTGATGTGGCCTCCGGTAGGTTAGTGTTCTAGTCTGGTACACCGGAGGTGGTGGGTTCGATTCCCACCTGAGGCACTGGTTAAGGAGCGCACAACAGGCCCGATAGAGGCCTAGGTGTATTTCTTCGGATTTGATGTATATCCATCCTCCTTTCAAACTAACTAACTAACTAGTTTTGATGAGTTTCATTGCAATACAAATGGTTACAAGTGAATTTTAGACGTTTAAGACATTTTTTAACAGTTCTTAATCGAGCTCAAGTTTCGGCTTAATATCTGGAAAGGGAAATCATTTTGTGGGGTTAAGCCAAACAAGATTCCGACATTTTTTTTTCTCCTTGTAAGATCCGGTCAGTCTAATGTTTACATTAAAACTTTTAAGGCATGCCTGATTTTTAATATTATGAGTGAATTAGTTGTCATTTTTATAATTCTTTATTTATTGATTTAAATATTTTATAGATGAATAAATATATATTTGTTTTAATATTTGTTAAATGAAATATTGTTTTATTTATTTAGGTTAACATTTATAAAAAGAAAATAATAAAAACCTAATATACAGTGGACGTCCACTAGTACGAATTATATAGTGTCAGGCCCTTTCGTAGTACCGAAAAATTCGTATTATTGAACAACACATTTTGTATGTTTAAATTCAAATAATACACATAAAATATAGGATTTTATTTATTTTTGTTTTATTTTTCATGAAAAATTACATAACGAAACAAAATATAATAAATATGTATTTTTTCAAATTTCTTGTACATAAACAGGCATAAAAGGGACATATTAACGTATACAAATTGTTAATGAAAGTATCGTGAGTCCAATGGTTGAAGTGAGATATAGAAGGTTTTAAATTTTAATGTTTTTAAAAATATGTGTGCCAAATTTGCTTGTACATATCTGTTTTAAAATGTATAAAACATGTTCAGATTACATAAAACTTTAATTAAAAACTTGAATGGAATATAGTTTCAAAAACGATTCTCTAATTTAAAATTTTCTCTTAAAAACTTGGAATAGTTAAAGGATCACATATAGTAATGCTTAATCCCATTGGAATGTGGAGTCATACTACTTTCAAAATTGACAGTTCATACATATGTAAATAACATTACATATGTATGAAATTGAAAGAAAATAAATTAATTACACTAAATAAATGTTGATTTGTAAATATACATACATAAAAACTTCATTCATACGCAAATAAAACCAAAATTCCCATAAAAATGCGTTATTCGTACTATCGAACAGAAAAATTGTGTCTTTATTCGTACCTAGAGTAGACAATGCAACAATTTTGCCATTTGTATTATTGGACATTCGTAATAAAGAGGGTACGTACTATTGGACGTCCACTGTACTTTAAAATACATATACATTGCTACTATTAGCAGTATGTTTTAGTTCTTTTTATAGTTATTTATTTTTTACAAATGATAAAAATTCATTTCAACACTCTTAACATTTTAAAAAATAAATTATTTTTAAATTAATTGTAATATAAAACAAGTAAGAGTGCTATATTCGGCTGTGCCGAATCTTATATACCCTTCACCACAGTGTATTTTAAACATCTCTTATAAATTTTAAATTTTTTCCCGACTACATTATTATTACATCAAAAGCTAAACAAAAAGAACAACAACAACGACGCTAAACGAAATAAAACACAAAATACACAAGGCATCTAAACCAACAGACATCTAAACATACATAACGAAAAACACTGAAAAACAAAAATAACAACGCGCTTAAATGCGCTTAGCTATAGACAGTGTGTTTTCTATACACTTATATGCGCTTAATACTAGCAATACGTTGTTGTTCTTAACAGTATACAAGCAAGAGTAAAACAACAACACTTTCGTATTCATTGCTGGTATACATTGACGAGACGTAGATTTTGTTTTTGTTTATAGTAGAAAAAAATTGTTTTAAAAAGCACTTGGAAAAAATTTGTGTTAGTTTTAAATTTCAAACTTACATTATTCGCATATAAAATTATTGTACAATAACTCACAATCTACTCTCATGTAATTGAAAACGTTTTAAATACTTTTTTCTATTCATTAAAAAATATATTTGCAAAACAAAGGGAAAATTATTTTATATTAACAAAAAATGCAAATCATATTTTTTTGTTGTGTATACTTTGTATGTTTGGATTCCAAACATACAAAAAAATACACAGCTGAATAAAACCAAATACTTCTACACACACACGTGTACATCTTTTTCTATATACAGTGTTGTTGTTGCTTTTATAACAATTTTTGATGAAATTTTCAGAGGTTGTCTCGGATTTTTGCTCATATATCCGTTATTTACCGACCGATTTTGCTGATTTTAAATAGCGATCTTCTCGAAAGGATGTCTAACAGAATTATTAATGATTCGGATTTCACCGATATCTGGGGTCCTCTAAAAACTGATTTCAACAGACAGACGGACAGACAGACAGACGGACATGGCTTAATCGACTCCGCTATCTATAAGGATCCAGAATATATATACTTTATAGGGTCGGAAATTTATATTATGGAAATTACAAACGTAATGACAAACTTATATATACGCTTTGGAGTAAAAAACTTGTCCTATTTTTTGAAAATGTTGCCACTGCGTCCTTCCGAATATGACCTATTTTTTATCAAAACTTCAACTTTGGGCGACAAGTCCTAAAATCCCAAAGCTAGGATCAGAAAACTGAAAGCAGTTTTGAAAACCTCAATATGTTTTCTATTTACTCCAAAAGTATTTTCCCAGCCCTGAAAGAAATGTGGACCCTATGGACAAAAAAGTAAAAAATCCCATTTTCGGGATTTTCATTCCTATTTTTGGGAATTTGCGGGATGCCCTTTGACCTTTTCAATTTTTTTTTTTGCATTTTCTTATTTGAAATGACAAATTTAACAATCGTTGAAGATTTCATTGCGTTTTGTTCATAAATAAAGATTTTGTCATATATTACATATTTGTTAAATTTCTAAAACTATGATTTATATCAAAATTTTAATAGGGTCGCAGATAGCTACAACAATTTAGTCCATATTTATCCCTTAATATCTTTTAGATATGGAAATTCTCGACCCTTTACAATTTCAAGCCAATATATCAATTACATTTAAAAATATGTTCATTTAAACCTGTGTCCTTTAATTTCATCTTTTTCATATTTTAGTATTAAATATGACAGAACATGTTTAAATCTTATATTTACCTATTTTCTATTTGTTTATTTAGGGGTTAGAGAGAGATGGGTACTTACGCGGGAATTAGAGGAAGGGTAAATAAGAAAGGCTTGGGATTTTTTCTTTATAAAACATTATAATACTTCATATGTGTTTATTGAACTTTTGGGTAAGTATATAAGGTAAGTATACAGGGTAAGTATTTTTAGGTTATAAATTCAGATTTTATTTTAGTTGTAAGTATTTTTAAAGGTTTTAGGATTTTAATGTTTTAATATTGGTTTAGGGTTTTCACAATCTTTTAATTCTTTTAACAATAGATATAAGTTTTAGATATAAATTTTAATTGGTTAAACTGTGATATAAATTAAGAAAATTAAGATTTCCACTAGATTTAGTATTTATTTTTAGTTTTAGGATTTATCACTAATTATAAGTTTTATCACTAGTTGTTATGCTTTTATTTAGGGTTAAGTTTATAATTTATTTATTTACAAACTTTAAAATTTAATTGCTGTTGTAGGGTTTGTTGTTTTGTTTGTTTGTTCGCTGTAGCGCACACACTTTTTGTTCTTCACACCGGTTGATTAGAAGTAAGTAAAAAGGCAAAAACTGCAGCTGACGTTTGTATAAAAATGAAGTTGGCTGCAGTTTGGTGTGGGTGTTATTGGACTTCAGGGATGGTAACGTTCAATTGTTCACTGATGTGAACATCCTCCCGGGCCTGGCAACCTGTGAAGAAAAAAAGACAATTATTTTTATTTATTCAATAAAAAGGGTGTAGGGTAATAGTGTAAATTATGTATGTAAAATACTTCATTGTGTGGGTGTTTATTGGGTAGATGATCCCATGACCAGCCAACCAAGGGTGGAATCCTGGGCTATAAGTGATCCCCCCTCAATGTGAATCACATTTGGTTGTAGGATGCTGGTGTAAAGGTCTCCACCAATTTCCATGGAGACTGGGTTGTTGGAGTAAAACTCCGGATCAGCCAGCGATATGCGACACAATTTACTTTTAATTGTTTCGTCCATGGGGCTTGGATATGGGGTTTTTGACAGATCCTTAACCACCTCCATGCAAACCTCGTATCGGAGGCTTGAGGAATAATTTGGTCCAATTAGCACCTTCACAAACACCTCTTTGTCGATTTTGAAGGGAGCTAGGGAACTTTCACTAACAAAGACGGCTGCTATTCTAGACTTAGTCAAGCTAGGATTTAGTATTGCCCTTGACCGCCGACTTCCTACCTGCACAACTGCTGTAGGAACAAACGTTTTCATCATCGAAGTTGTTACCGGTGTTGTGACTTTCACGATGTCTAATGATCGTCTTGGAGCTGGTGTGGGTGGAGTTCTTGGTGCCGGAGTTGGTGGAGGGGATTGGTCCTGGGTTAAATTCTTTCAAATCCTATTTGGACCATCCTATTTAGCAACGAGCCTTACTCATGCAACCGCCAATGAGATGGTTCCTCGCCAAACAATTGACGCAGTAGTGCAATTTAACTGCGGTTTTGTACTTCTCCGCCAAGTTCATCTTTTGGAACTTTCGACAATTTGTCAAGCTGTGATCGGCTTGACAAATACCGCAACCAAAATGGCGTTTTGGTTGACGTTTATTGTTTTTGCGGTTGGGTTTGGGCCGAGATCCATTGCGGCTGGAACGGTTGGAACGTCCTTTACGATTGTTGTTGTTGTTGGGTGCCATATTCTGTATAAAAGAAATTATGTGTGAATGAATGAAGTGTAATGAATGTGTTAGTGGATTAGGGTTGTTTGTCTGGCTGTGCGCACTTAGGCGACTTTTTCTTTCATGTCTAAACACACTTCATATGATGTTGCAATCTGGCAGCATCATATGAAGTGTGGTGAGTTTGCCTACGTTGTCAGTCGTTTGGATTGACACTTTGGTTAATTGATATTCTAAAAGCAAGCAAGGCAGACGAACATTAAAGAAAAAAACTAATTAAAATTAAATATATAAAGGAATTTTAAAATAAGAAAAATTGAAATTTAAAAACTTAAAAAAAACAAAGCTGCAAATAAAAAGAGAAAGAAAAAAACTAAAAGAAATAAACGAAATATAAATAAACCCAAGAAAATAAGGGTTGTTTTTTTTTGAAGTGTGCATAGTTGAGTGTGGTAAAGTAAAGACTTGCCAAGACCTGCCGTACAGCCTCCGGCAGCTCCATCCCCAAAGGAATTAAGACCTGACACACAGCCTCCGGCAGCTACAACCAATAGCGGTCAAGACCTGCCGTACATCCCCCGGCAGCTTCATTCCATAGAGTCAACACTTGTTTTACAGCCTCCGGCATCTTAAACCCAAAGGAGTCACAAACTTGACCTACAGCCTGCGGCAGCCTTAAAACCAGCGTGAACACAGGTAACCCGTGGTATAAACATTGGTCCTTCGAGCCGGATAAGTTGCCGAAAGGAAAAGGTGCGTAATTTGAATTATAAAGTGTCTCATTTGGTGTATTTAATAAATTTGTGGCTCGCTAAAGTGAGGTTAAACCATTTCAAAAAGTTAAAACGTGTTTCTTGATTTATAGTGGCCATCTTTATTTTTCTCTCTACAGTACGTTGTTTTTGCATTCAAATTTTGTGCCAAATTGGCGTCCATCTTTCTTTTTCCTTTTCGCGTTTTTTTTTTTCCTAAAGGGACATTTTTTTGTAATATACATTTTGGATTGTGGTTCTCTTCATTAAGTGTCTCTATTAAAAAATTTGAGAGGAGCTCTTAAACAACTGCTTTTATTGCAAAGTTTAGTTTCTCTTTTGGAAAAAATTTTTTTGTAACTCTTTTAACAATTAAAGTTTTTGAATTGTTTCTCCTTTAAATATGTCGATTTTTGAGAAATATATAATGGCAGCGGATGAAATAATCAGCTTTGAGGTTATGCTAAAAGCTGAAGATTTTTCTAATTATACGAACGATGCTTTTGATTTCGAAAGATCAGAGTTAGATAAATTATGGGATAGTTATAAAAGCATATATAATGATTGTTCGGATGTAACAATAGAAAAGAAAAAAGAATTACTAATGGTCCAAACTAAACACCCGCAAGTTCGAAAAACATACGTACGGTGCATAAACATACTTTCTAAGGCAAAAACAAACTTAAGTAAAAATGAAGAAGAACAGTTAGAATCAGCCGTTTCTAATATTTGTGGTTCCGTTTCCGTACCTCCTTGTGATACTGGTGTTTTTCATGGGGATTACGTTTCGTGGCCCACATTTAGGGATATGTTTACTGCTATTTACATAAATAATGGAAGACTCAGCCCTGTAGAAAAACTATTTTACTTGTTTTAGAAAAACTGATGGTGAGGCACGGGATATCAATAGAAATGTAGCTCTAACTGCCGAAAATTTTGAAATAGCCTGGAACAATTTAAAAAGTCAGTATGAAAATAAGCGTGTTCTGATTAATAGTCAATTAAAGTTACTTTTTAATTTGACTCCATGCTTACAAGAATCTGCTAGCGAAATTAAAAGAATTCAAAGAGAAATTAATAATTGTATTGCTATACTAAAATTATATAATGTAAACATAGACTCGTGGGACCCAATTTTTGTGTTCCAATGCTCGTCACGTCTTTCAGAATGCTCATTAAATCTATGGGAACAATCTGTGAGAAACAAAACAGAGGTTCCAAAATGGGAAGAATTAAACAATTTTCTGACAGATAGGTTTCATGCTCTTGAGAGTGTTTATGACATTATAGCAACAAATAATGCAAACTGTAGCTCACAAACAAATACAAATCAAGCAACAGTAAAAGCAAAACAATTTAAATCTCATCACACCAAGGTCAGCTCATTTCAGTGTAAATTATGCAAAGAAAATCACAAAATAAGCTCTTGTAGCAAGTTTATCAATATGGATTACAAGACTAGGGTGTCAACCTTAAATTTTGTTTCAATTGCCTTACTATTGGCCATATGTATGGTGATTGTAATAATCCTAATGGTTGTTCTAAATGTAAGCAGAAACATCATACACTGATGCATAGGGAATTCACAAAAAAACCCATTCAAAATCAATCGGATACTTCGAATAATGAAAATCAAAGTAGTCAAAGTAATGTATCCCAAATACAGTCCACTAATGTAGCAGGTCCATCTGTAGTTCAATCGCACCACACTTCAGTTGCAAAAAAAGTTATGTTAGCTACAGCCTGTGTCAATATCGTCATTGGTAGTACTTTTTATAAAGCCCGTGCTCTTATAGATCCATGCTCAGATGAAAGTTTTATTTCCGAAAAACTACAAAAAATTTTAAAGATACCTACTAACCCTGTTTCAGCGGAAATTTCTGGATTAGGCGGAGATGTTATAAGTAGATCTTCTAAGGTAGCATCCTTTGTAATTGTTTCTCTTTATGATCAAACGTTGTCTCTCAATGTGCAAGCGTTAGTAGTGTCTCGTATAACCGGTAATGTTCCTACACACTCGTTCAAGCCATTAAGTAATGATGTTCTGCCAAAGTTAAATTTAGCAGATCCAACTTTTTATAAATGCGATCAAATTGACATCCTTTTAGGAGGAGATTTATATCCTTTAATTATTCGTGGTGGAGTTCAACATGGAATTTTCGAGTCCTTAGTTGGCCAAGAAACAATTTTTGGTTGGATTATTACTGGCCCAACACCCAATAAGATTTCCCCACGAATAGTAAGAATGTCTCATATGACAAAAGTTTCAATTAATGACCAATTGACAAAATTGGGAGTTAGAGGAAGTTTCTCAAAAGAAAATTTTATCAGAAGATGACAAAAAATGTGAAGAAATCTATCGCTCTACTACCACACGGGATTCTGAAGGAAGATATACTGTCAGTCTACCCTTTAAAAACGGTTTTAAGTCACTTGGTCCAAATAGACATATTGCTCTTAGTCAATATATAAGAAGCGAGAAAATGCTACTACATAAACCTGATTTTAAGGCTCAATATGATGAGGTCCTAAAAGAATATATATCGCTAGGACATATGGAAAAGCTTAATAGCGAAAGAATTGGTTCGGGATATTATTTACCTCATCACGGAGTTTTTAAGCCAGAAAGTACGACTACGAAATTGCGGGTTGTCTTCAACGCTTCATGCAAATCATCTAATGGGAAAAGTTTAAATGATTTGTTGTACACTGGCCCTATTTTACAAACAGATTTAGTAGCTCTAATATTAAAATGGAGATTTTTTCAGTTTGTTTTTAATACAGACATTTCTAAAATGTATCGGCAAATTTATATAAAGCCTGAACATACACAATTCCAGAAAATTTTGTTTCGTAGTTCTGATAACAAGGAAATTGAGGATTTTCATTTAAAGACAGTTACTTTTGGCTTAAATTGTGCCCCGTATTTAGCTATTAGAACTTTGCTTCAATTAGCGGACGATGAGGAGCGACATTTTCCACTTGGCGCGCAAATACTTCGTGAATGTATGTATGTAGATGATGCTCTCGTAGGAGCTCATTCTATTGAAGAAACTCTTGAAATAAGAAACCAATTAATTGGTATAATGAGAGCTGCAGGGTTTGAGTTAAGAAAATGGACCTCAAACAACAAGCTAATTTTAAAAAATTTGCCTGAAAGCCATCTTCTAAGTTCATCCTTTTTGTCGCTCGATGATAAAAGTACTACGAAAATGCTCGGTGTTCGTTGGAATCCGCTGAGGACTATTTTTATTTTTCTACTGAGAAAATAGGTTTAAAAACAACTTATACAAAACGGGAGGTTCTATCAGTCATTGCTCGTCTTTTTGATCCTGCAGGATGGTTAGCTCCTATAGTAATTACTGCAAAAATTTTGATGCAGCAAATGTGGCTCGATAAGATAGAGTGGGATGAAAACATAAAACCATTAACGTTAAAGAAATGGCAAGATTTCATTTTAAGATATAATGATATAAACACTATAAAACTTTCTAGATGGGTACAGTATATGCCAAACAATCAGATTGAATTTCACGAGTTTTGTGACTCGTCAGAGTTAGCTTACGCATCTAGTATTTATGTAAGGATTGAAAATAATAATAATGTCTACACAAATTTGCTCGTTTGTAAAACTAAAGTAGCTCCTGTAAAAAAACCATCTTTACCACGTTTGGAGTTATGTGGAGCAGTTCTTCTAGCAAATTTGATCGATACCGTAGTTCCCAATTTAAAGCTTAATTCATATTCCTTATACTTGTGGTCCGATTCAACGATTGTGCTCGCTTGGTTAAGAAAACCATCTTGTAGCTGGAAAACTTTCGTCGCAAACAGGGTAGCTACAGTTTTAGAAAAGGTTGGTAACAAAAATTGGTTTCACATATCCTCGGGTGATAACCCAGCCGATCTAGCAACCCGGGGATTGACACCTTCGGTCCTAGCTGGCTCAAATTAAATAAATGTTTTTGGCCCAAAGGACCATTGGATTATGAAACATCAGAAGAGGCAAAAATGGTTCAGGTTAACGTTGCTATTTACTGGCAGATATTGTCGTATTTCGAAAGGTTATGTGTGTCTCTTTGTTTGTTTTTCCACAAAGGCTATCCATATTGAAGCAGTTAGCGACCTGTCCACTCCTGCATTCTTAGCAGCTTTGACTCGATTTATAGCTCGCCGTGGTTGCCCAAAACGTATTTTTTCTGACAATGGTAGGAATTTCGTAGGGGCAGCGCGAGAACTGAATCGTAATTTTGAAAAACATGTAAAGGAACTTCGAGATACTGCTGTTGAGAAATACGGTCATCAACACTTAGAATGGAATTTCATTCCTGCAGCTGCCCCTCACATGGGTGGTTTGTGGGAGGCAGGGGTGAAAAGTCTGAAAATGCACTTCAAGAAAACTGCAGGTCAATCAAAGTATACCTTCGAAGAGTTCGCTACACTTTTAGCAAAAATAGAAGCGTGTCTCAATTCCCGACCTTTAGCTCCTATGTCAGAAAATTTTGATGATTTGTCAGCTTTGACTCCAGGGCATTTTTTAATAGGCTCTGTTGTACTTACTCCAGCTGAACCTGAAGAGACAGAATCTGCTCTTAATATACTGAATCGATGGCGCAAAGTAAAAGCTATGCAACAAGAATTTTGTCACCGTTGGAAAGAGGAATATCTGAAAGAGCTACAAAAACGGAACAAATGGAAACAACCTCAAACTAACCTTAAAGAAAATGACCTTGTTGCGCTAAAAAATGAACCTTGTTGTCCCACTAAATGGCGCTTAGGTCGTATCGTAAAAGTTTATGCGGGACCAGATGGGAGAGTTCGTGTTGCAGACCTCAAAACACAAAATGGATTAATTAACACACCGATCCACAAATTAGTGTTACTACCATGTGGCTCTAATTAAAATACTTTGTCAATCAGTAAAACTCACTGCCTTCTAACTAAGTAATTTTGTTCACTTTCAGATCAAAATGGCTCTAGCTTTATTTAATGAAAATAACTGCTGCCCGCTATGTAACCGGTTCCATGCCATTCGCCAATGTTCCCGTTTTCTCGTCATGCCAGTCGAACAAAAACTGCGTATCGTGTCCCTATATTCACTCTGCTATAATTGCCTGGCTCAATCTCACACCCGTCAGGACTGCAAATGCCTTGTTCGTTGCAGACGATGCATGCAAGATCATAATAGTTTGCTGCACCCAATGCCAGAAGGAAGGATTTGGGTCCAAATGACCGCCCATATCAAGGTTGCAGCTGGTCCTCGCAGAAATGTTCTATGGACCCGGGCACTGATAGACCCAACAACAGCTCGGTCCACAATTACCCTTCGAGCAGCAGAAAATATGGGCTGCAGAATCAACCAACGTCGTACAACGTTATCAGTATTTTACAGTGATGAGCCAGGCCGTAGCATTGAGGTCGAATTTGTGGTCGAAGATAAGGTATATGGCAAGAGCCCTTCGAGTAGTGTGGAACCGGAATTTCGTGATGGGCCTACTGATCACTAAGCTAACAGATATTGGCACCGCAGCTTGGAGTATTTTCTCATCCTAGGAGCAGATGCAGCAGGCCGTATTCTGATTGATCCTGCTAGAGGAAAACCAGGCAGTATATACACGCAGGATACAATCTTTGGTTTCGTTTATTTTGGTGAAGGAATAAAGGTAGCAACAGAAACTAATGCGCCCTCATGCAAGTGTATACTTTGCCGTTCACCTAGACGTTAAATTCAAATTCTTTGTGGCCCATAATAGAACAACAGTATTTATTCTTAGTTAACACTACCATTTTGTATTATTTATGATCTCTTTTTAATGAATTAATTTACTTTATTTACTACCATAAATGAAATATTTGTTGTTTTTCATTAAATCTATTTAATATTACGTTATGAATATAAATTTATTACATTGTAGCACTTATGAATCAATTAAATTTATTTGCACCACCGTTGCAAGGGTGGCGGTAATGTTTGTCTGGCTGTGCGCACTTAGGCGACTTTTTCTTTCACGTCTAAACACACTTCATATGATGTTGCAATCTGGCAGCATCATATGAAGTGTGGTGAGTTTGCCTACGTTGTCAATCGTTTGGATTGACACTTTGGTTAATTGATATTCTAAAAGCAAGCAAGGCAGACGAACATTAAAGAAAAAAACTAATTAAAATTAAATATATAAAGGAATTTTAAAATAAGAAAAATTAAAATTTAAAAACTTAAAAAAAACAAAGCTGCAAATAAAAAGAGAAAGAAAAAAACTAAAAGAAATAAACGAAATATAAATAAACCCAAGAAAATAAGGGTTGTTTTTTTTGAAGTGTGCATAGTTGAGTGTGGTAAAGTAAAGACTTGCCAAGACCTGCCGTACAGCCTCCGACAGCTCCATCCCCAAAGGAATTAAGACCTGACACACAGCCTCCGGCAGCTACAACCAATAGCGGTCAAGACCTGCCGTACATCCCCCGGCAGCTTCATTCCATAGGAGTCAACACTTGTTTTACAGCCTCCGGCATCTTAAACCCAAAGGAGTCACAACTTGACCTACAGCCTGCGGCAGCCTTAAAACCAGCGTGAACACAGGTAACCCGTGGTATAAACATTGGTCCTTCGAGCCGGATAAGTTGCCGAAAGGAAAAGGTGCGTAATTTGAATTATAAAGTGTCTCATTTGGTGTATTTAATAAATTTGTGGCTCGCTAAAGTGAGGTTAAACCATTTCAAAAAGTTAAAACGTGTTTCTTGATTTATAGTGGCCATCTTTATTTTTCTCTCTACAGTACGTTGTTTTTGCATTCAAATTTTGTGCCAAATTGGCGTCCATCTTTCTTTTTTCCTTTTCGCGTTTTTTTTTTTCCTAAGGGACATTTTTTTGTAATATACATTTTGGATTGTGGTTCTCTTCATTAAGTGTCTCTATTAAAAAATTTGAGAGGAGCTCTTAAACAACTGCTTTTATTGCAAAGTTTAGTTTCTCTTTTGGAAAAAATTTTTTTGTAACTCTTTTAACAATTAAAGTTTTTGAATTGTTTCTCCTTTAAATATGTCGATTTTTGAGAAATATATAATGGCAGCGGATGAAATAATCAGCTTTGAGGTTATGCTAAAAGCTGAAGATTTTTCTAATTATACGAACGATGCTTTTGATTTCGAAAGATCAGAGTTAGATAAATTATGGGATAGTTATAAAAGCATATATAATGATTGTTCGGATGTAACAATAGAAAAGAAAAAAGAATTACTAATGGTCCAAACTAAACACCCGCAAGTTCGAAAAACATACGTACGGTGCATAAACATACTTTCTAAGGCAAAAACAAACTTAAGTAAAAATGAAGAAGAACAGTTAGAATCAGCCGTTTCTAATATTTGTGGTTCCGTTTCCGTACCTCCTTGTGATACTGGTGTTTTTCATGGGGATTACGTTTCGTGGCCCACATTTAGGGATATGTTTACTGCTATTTACATAAATAATGGAAGACTCAGCCCTGTAGAAAAACTATTTTACT
>NC_060949.1:522691-552974 GCF_022045245.1 Lucilia cuprina
TAAAATTTTGATATAAATCATAGTTTTAGAAATTTAACAAATATGTAATATATGACAAAATCTTTGTTTATGAACAAAACTCAATGAAATCTTCAACGCTTGTTAAAATTGACATTTCAAATAAGAAAATTGAAAAGGTCAAAGAGCATCCCGCAATTCCCAAAAATAGGAATGAAAATCCCAAAAATGGGATTTTTTACATTTTTGCCCATAGGGTCCACATTTCTCTCAGAGCTGGGAAAATACTTTTGGAGTAAATAGAAAACATATTGAGATTTCCAAAACTGCTTTCAGTTTTCTGATCCCAGCTTTGGGATTTTAGAATATGTCGCCCAAAGTTGAAGTTTTGATAAAAAGTAGGTCATATTCGGAAGGACGCAGTGGCAACATTTTCAAAAAATAGGACAAGTTTTTTACCCCAAAGCGTTCTGCGTAAAGATACCTTTTAGAAAATTATAAAATTGTTATATGTTCTTAAAGAAAATTTTATTTTATTAATAAAATAGTTAAGACTAGGGTTGCCAGCCTGGCTGGATTGTCCAGATTTTTTGATGCTTGTCCAGTTTCAAGCATTTTTCAAACATTTTTAGTACACTGCAATAATTATACCCTACACCACTTTAGTGGGGAGGGTATATTGGATTTGTGCTGATGTTTGTAACATACAAAAATATTCATCCTAGAACCACCTTAAAGTATACCAATCGGCTTAGAATCGTTTTCTGAGTCGATTAAGCTATGCCTGACCGTCCGTCTGGCTGGCTGTCCATGTAAACCTTGTACGCAAGGTACAGGTTGCAATATTCAAGATAATTTGGCTCGCACGTTTTATTTGACAAGGACAAAGCCTATTGAAAATGGTTAAAATCGGTCCATTATTTCACCTTGCCCCCATAGAACAGAACCTCCCGAAAAGGGCTTCTAAGCTCATAATTATGTTAAATATACAGATATATCGATAAAATACGGTACAACTAAGTTTTATAGAGGTCTTGATGACCCTACCGAATTTCATAAGGATCGGGCCCCATTTGACCCTAGCTCCCATACAAAGTCCACTTCAGAAAATTACTTGAATGTCCCAAATTAACTTATAAACACAAATATCGCGATGAAATTCAGCACAATAAAATATTATGTAAATATAAATATATTCACAAAATTTTATCGGGCTTGGTACATATTTGCCCCTAGCCCCCATGTAAAGCCCCTTTCAGAAAATTAGTTTTTCATCCATAAATTGCTTAAATGTACAACAAGGGAACAAGGGAATATTGAAGATAAATGCTTTATTATGAAAAATAAATCACATTTAATATTCATAACTGGTGTAGGGTATCATTTGGTCGACCACGACCGACTATACTTTCTTACTTGTTTTTATGTAATCTTTGTCAAATCATGTTAGCCAACTCTGATTGTACATTTGTTATACAACTATGTTATGATTTCCCTCTTCTATCATCATGTCTCAACACTTGAACAGCTGAATGTCGTAATAAATATTAGGTCTGTTCGCATACTCGATAATTTGTAACAATTTGCAACAATTGTTTTTGGATTCCGTTCGCATACTTTTGGAAACTTGCAACGAGAGAGTAAGAGAGCGGTAAAAATTACAGTTCGTTGATAGAGAATTTTTTGATTTTACTGAATATTTTTTCCCCAGTAAAAAATATCCAACAACAAAAGTTTGATTTATGAATATGTAAACAAACCAAAGAAATCAAAAATTTGGTAAATTTTAAATTTTTTGAAAGAAATATATAAATTAATAACACACGAATATTAATAAATTATTTGTAATTATATTTATTTTAAATTTATTTATCATAAATTAGTTTTTAAAAGAGTTTATTTGTCATGAAAAATCATAACAAATAGCGTCGATCTAGCGTTTTTTAAAATAATTTAGTTTGTCTTTCTCTTATCGATTTTGTGTAAATTTTTATTTTTTTAAGAATATGTTTGTATCATGAAGTTTTAAAACAATTATATATTTTTAATGATACTACATGTTTTTAATATCCATTTATTTATAGGAAAAATCAAAGTTTCACAGTGTTGTTGTTGCTTTTTTAACAAAGCATGAAAAAAATGTGGCTTTTTTTGATGAAATTTTCAGAGGTTGTCTCGGATTTTTGCTCATATCTCCGTTATTTATAGACCGATTTTGCTGATTATAAATAGCGATCTTCTCGAAAGCATGTCTAACTGAATTATTGAACATTCGGATCTCGCCGATATCTGGGGACCTCTAAAAACTGATTTCAACAGACAGACGGACATGGCTTAATCATGATCAAGAATATATAGACTTTATAGGGTCGGAAAATTATACTATAGAAATTACAAACGGAATGACGAACTTATATATACCCTTCTCACGAAGGTGAAGGGTATAAAAATCGAGGAATTGAGATTTAAGCAAAAGGGCATTACTAATCTTTGTTAATAAACAAAAACATGAAATTTGTTTGTACAAATTAGGGATGCCAAGTCCGAAAATCTCGGGATTTTTTCGGGATTAGGATATCCCGAAACCCGGGATTTTTTTTAAATAAATCCCGGGATTTGCATAAAAAATTGATTTTATTTTCTCTTTTAAGCCATAATTTTCATAAATGTGCCAATTACGAACTTATTTTATTTCTGATTTATGCAAAACAAAATTCAGCTCAGCTAGTTTTATACGTATTTAAAAGTTTTATTTTTTTTATAAAGGAATGATGCCATGCTCATAGTATATATAAATTAATTTATTCAATTCGTTTTTAACACATCGAAGTGTTGATAATAGTCTCAAAAAGCATACGCAGTCTGTAGTTGAAAATGCGAGTAAGAAGGCACATTCGATTAGAGCTGCAAATTTGGACAAAAAACTTAACTTAATTTTGGACATTCAAGTAATTTTCTGAAGGGGACTTTGTATGGGATCTAGGGTCAAATGGGGCCCGAGCTTTATGAAATTTGGCAGGGTCTTCAAGACTTTTATAAAACTTATAGAACATAATTATGAGTCCTTTTTGGGGGGTTCTGTTCTATGGGGCTAGGTAAAATAATAGACCGATTTTAATGTGATTCGTCCTTGGGCCAAATAAAACGTGTGTGCCAAATTTCAATTATTCTGAAAATTGCGACCTGTGCCTTGCGCACATGGTTTACATGGACAGCTAGACAGACGGGCGTTCGGACGGACATAGCTTAATTGACACAGAAAACGATTCTAAGCCGATTGGTATACTTTAAGTTCAAACTTTCTACAAATCTGAGATATACAGGTAATGGTTAATTAGATTGTTTGGAATGTACATAAAATTTTCAATAAATACTACGAATATGTTATGTTCCAAAAAATTGTAGGGCCTCATTTAACCCTAGCCCCTATAAAAAGCTTCCTTCAAATTTTAGCTTAATCTCCACAATTCCATTCAACAAAAAATGGCTCAAGTATGTTTATCTGAGGCAAGGTATAATTCAAGTTAAATGTTTTATTATGAAAACCAATTCACATTTTACTTTTTGTAACAGGTGTAGGGTATTATATGGTCGGCCTATAATTTCATACTTGTTTTTATTTAGAAAGTATTTATTTAACAAGTTTAAGAAATTATGAAATTCTATAAGTTTTTATTCAAAAATTATAATTAATTATACTGATTTAATTAAAATACATCTTCTGTTAACTAAATTTTAACAAACTTAAATATTTTCTTTACAAACATGATGATTTGAAAATTTTCATTTTCATATATAAAATAATTTAATTCATGTAATCCCGAAAAATCCCGGGATCCCTGGATTTGTAAAAGCCAGTCCCGATTGGCATCCCTTGTACAAATTTTATATCTGAATTTTAAACCTGTTCTCGTGGGCCGATTTAGTTGAAATTTGGTACGCCTAAAAAAACCTGAATACAATGCAATATTATATTCGAAAAATCTAAATTAAATTAAAAAATTCGGAGTTATGTTAATATATACAATTTATGGTTCGTGAATTTGATAATTAATATCAAATTCACAAACCATAATATGAAATAATAATCAAACAAATAATATTTCTGTTTTTCACTAACAACAAATTATGTAGCCGTTGTTAAAACTTTTTTAGTTAATTCAATGAAAATGTTGAGAAAAATATTATTAGTGAATAATATACATAATTAAAAAAATATATTTTAAAACTAAAAAGAAAAGCTTGTCGCGAGATGGACGACACTGAAAATGTATAACATACAGTAGAATAATTACAAATGTCGACAAGCTATCATATCATATCAGTTTTTTAATATTGTTAAGTTTTATCTTTTAAAACGTTATTTTATTTCCCTTTTGAAATAAACCGGTTTCTTTTTATTCCAAATAAAAGCGCCAATTAGTTTTTAAGTTACAACAACTCTTTACACAGTTTCGTACACAAACACTTTTATATAACAATACAACTTATATAGTAGACTTTAACACACGATAGCACACTTGACTTTGTTAACTTTACTTAACGACGTTTTATAAAAGACTGACTTGGTCTCTTGCCGGCGTTATTTATACCTTGTCATCAACTTCTAGACATTTCCAGGATATTCTAACGACATCTTCCGGATACTTCTAGTCACATTCTTAAAGCACTACTTATATTATGATCACCCTGTGTTTATTTAAAAGCACTTACACTTAAGCTAAGTTCAGACCTGTAAAATATTTGGTCCAAATATTTGTTATAAAATATTTATAAAGTTGCGTCAAACAAATGCAATATTTATTTCATGTTCAGACTTGAATACAAACAAGCTTGTGGAAGTCGGACATTAGCAGACTACAAAAGTGTATTTATGTCATCATTAGTGCCATTACGAATTCGTTCATATTCCCTTAATCCATCATCGTCAAGCATCGGAAATTCATTTGAAGATATATGTATGTATCAATACAACTTCGGGTTCAAAAAATTTTTGTAGACCCATTGGATTTGAATATATAAAGGAGTCAAAGAAAACAACAAAAGATTTAGTGGAATATTTAAAAGATGAAATAAATGCACTGGAGCCCATTTGCATAAAAATAAAGGAATTCTCTATTAACGTATCATATCAGCTAAGCTTAACAATGATTGATGGAAAGGTCAGCAATGCCATAACAGAAACTTCTTCCTTCTGGAGATGCTCAATATGTAATGAGAAAATGTCGCAATTCTCAAATATAAACAAAAGCAGAAGTATTAATGAAGAAGTCCTGTCTTTCGGAATTTCACCACTTCATGCCAGAATACGATTTTTGGATTACTTTTTACACATAGCATACGACCTCAAATATAGAAGTGTGCCAGAGAATCTTACTAAATCAACAAAAAATAATGAGAGAATTGAAAGAACTGAGAGCTGCGGAAAAAAGCAGAATCCAAGAAGAATTTAAAGTTCAGATGAGATTAAACATCGACAAACCACTTCCAAGTTGCGGTAGTACAAATGACAGTAATACGGCAAGAAGGTTTTTTCGTGATTTTGAAATTACTTCAAAAATAACTGGAATCGACAAGGAGTTGCTTCGAAGAGTTAACACTATTTTAATGGCACTGAATAGTAAACATAAAATTAATTGAAATCGATTTGAGGATTATACATCTGAAAATTTCTAAATTAAGGAGTGAGATCGAAAAATTCTTAACACACGTTTTTCATTACATTTTTCAACCAAAGTTATTTGATTTTTTTTTATCAAGTTACCTTTGAAAAACATGTTAGTTATTATGTCTAATGTCAATTATATTAATTTTTTTGTTAATCTGATTAAAATGAGTGACCAGAAAAAAAGTGCGTACTGAAATTATTAAATATTTTCAACTAAACCCAACTTGGTCTTACAAAAAGTTGGCCAAACATACAAAGGTCTGCCGTCAAACTGTTTCCAATGTTATTAAACAGTACCGGGAGAACTTGTCAGTTGATAGAAAACCTGGTTCAGGTAGAAGGAATGGTCCACATGATGTTTCTAAAGCCAAAAAAAATAGAACGCATTTTTAAAAGAGCTCCCAACACATCCGGTAGGAAAGCAGCTGGGTTAGCTCAGTGCTCGGATACTTTTTGGTACGAAAAGTTAAAGCAAATGCAGGTTTAAAAACAAACAAGGCTCAAAAAGTTCCTGACAGGAACGCTGCTAAAAATTTAGAGGCCAAAAACAGAGCACGGAAATTGAAGTCAAGTTTTATAAAAAATATTCTTGCTGCATAATGGATAACGAAACGTATGTTCTGGCAGATTTTTCGCAACTTCCAGGTCAAAAGTTTTATGTTGCTGATGCTCGAGGGAATGTTGAAGAAAAGTTTAGGACCCAAAAGCAGACAAAATTTCCCAGAAAGTTCTTGGTATGGCAAGCAATATGCAGTTGCGGCAAAAGAAGCCAATCATTTGTTACAACGGGCTCTATAAATACCGAAATTTACATCAAGGAATGTTTACAAAAAAGGCTGCTTCCATTCATAAGACTTCATAATGTGTCCACTTATTTTTGGCCTGACTTGGCATCCTGTCACTATGGTAAACAAGCCCTTGAGTGGTACAAGAACAATAATGTGGTATTTGTACCAAGAGAGGCAAATCTTCCAAACTGCACGGAGCTAAGGCCAGTGGAGAGATATTGGGCTCTTGTTAAAAGAGAAAAGAGTACAAAAAAGGTGTCCAAAAGTGTGGTAGATTTTAAACGGAGATGGACTACATGTTCGAGCAAAGTGACAGAAAGCACTATAAAAACGTTAATGCAAGGGTTTCCGAAAAGGGTTCAAAATTTCATCACTAGTGATTAAAACTATAAAAATATTTTTTTTTTGTAAATTGTAATAATAATTTGAATCAAATAAAAGTTAACACTATTTTAATGGCACTGAATAGTAAACATAAAATTAATGGAAATCGATTTGGGGAATATACATCTGAAATTTCTAAATTACTTGTTTCCCTGTATCCATGTGTACCAACAGTACACAAAGTATTGTGTCATGGTCCAATAATAATTGAATCGAATATTCTTCCACTTGGAGAGTTAACAGAAGAAGCCCAGGAAGCGAGGAATCGAGATTTTAAGCATGTTCAACTTTTCAGCTCAAGAAAATGAACCAGGCAATCAAAGAATGAAGATATTTTTAATAGTTTACTTCTATCTTCTGATCCTGTTCTTTTAACTATGCGAAAAAGATGGATTTCTTATGAAACTCTATCATCTCAAAACGAGGAAGATTTAAAGGACTTATATTACCTTCTGGATATGTATACCGATATGACAGTTTATTTTATAGAAAATAAGTAGTGTAAGGAATTAACTATATAAGTAGGTTGTAAGAATTAATTGTATTATGTTTAAGATAAACAGTTCAAATAAAAAAAGCTATTATACTAACTGATGATATTGTATTAAATTGTGTTTTATATTTCGGTGGGCGGGAAAGGTGGTTTGTGTGGGGTAATTTAGGTGTTGTTGTGCGTGGCTCATAATAAAATTATATTTTTTTATTGTGTATATAATGTTATAGTCTTGAAAAAAATAATTAACTAAATAATTTTTAAAAATTGTCCAAATATTTTATTCAACACCAAATGTATGTTCTGTCATACTTAATACTAAAATATGAAAAAGATGAAATTAAAGGACACAGGTTTAAATTAACATATTTTTGAATGTAATTGAGATATTGGCTTGAAATTTTTTCTAAAGGGTCGAGAATTTCCATATCTAACTAAAAAAAGATATTAAGGGATAAATATGGACTAAATTGTTGTAGCTATCTGCGACCCTATTAAAATTTTGATATAAATCATAGTTTTAGAAATTTAACAAATATGTAATATATGACAAAATCTTTATTTATGAACAAAAGTCAATGAAATCTTCAACGCTTGTTAAATTTGTCATTTAAAATAAGAAAATGTCATTTAAAATAAGAAAAAAACAAGGGTTGAAATTTCACATAAATATTTTTTATTGGTAAGGTTTATTAGGTTTTGAAAATGACTAATATCAGTCCACGTTTTCGACAAATGGCCCCTCGAAAAGCAGCTTTAACAGTCATATAATACGAATATACTGGGTTTTTTATTTATATTACAGTGTAAAACAAAAAATATTTATATCCCAAGGCATTAGAATAAGAATTATTTTTTTATTAAATTTTTTATTCAATTTATATAATTTTAGCAAGTAAGAAATAAATAGATCATTATTCCATTATAATAAGCCTTTAAGAAAAATTTTAAAATTTTGTAACTAAATAAATATTTTTTGATTATTATGTATTTAATTTCGATTGGGGTAACGAAACACACCGGGTGTTAGCTAGTATATATATATATATATTTATATATATATATATATATATATATATAAATATATATATATATATATATATATATATATTATATATATAAATTATATATAAATATATATATAATAATTATAATATATATATATATATATATATATAATATAATATATATAATATAATAAAAATTACTTCAAAATAACTGGAATCGACAAGGAGTTGCCTCGAAGAGTTAACACTATTTTAATGGCACTGAATAGTAAACATAAAATTAATGGAAATCGATTTGGGGAATATACATCTGAAATTTCTAAATTACTTGTTTCCCTGTATCCATGTGTACCAACAGTACACAAAGTATTGTGTCATGGTCCAATAATAATTGAATCGAATATTCTTCCACTTGGAGAGTTAACAGAAGAAGCCCAGGAAGCGAGGAATCGAGATTTTAAGCATGTTCAACTTTTCAGCTCAAGAAAATGAACCAGGCAATCAAAGAATGAAGATATTTTTAATAGTTTACTTCTATCTTCTGATCCTGTTCTTTTAACTAATGCGAAAAAGATGGATTTCTTATGAAACTCTATCATCTCAAACGAGGAAGATTTAAAGGACTTATATTACCTTCTGGATATGTATACCGATATGACAGTTTATTTTATAGAAAATAAGTAGTGTAAGGAATTAACTATATAAGTAGGTTGTAAGAATTAATTGTATTATGTTTAAGATAAACAGTTCAAATAAAAAAAGCTATTATACTAACTGATGATATTGTATTAAATTGTGTTGTTTATATTTCGGTGGGCGGGAAAGGTGGTTTGTGTGGGGTAATTTAGGTGTTGTTGTGCGTGGCTCATAATAAAATTATATTTTTTTATTGTGTATATAATGTTATAGTCTTGAAAAAAATAATTAACTAAATAATTTTTTAAAATTGTCAAAATATTTATTCAACACCAAATGTATGTTCTGTCATACTTAATACTAAAATATGAAAAAGATGAAATTAAAGGACACAGGTTTAAATTAACATATTTTTGAATGTAATTGAGATATTGGCTTGAAATTTTTTCTAAAGGGTCGAGAATTTCCATATCTAACTAAAAAAAGATATTAAGGGATAAATATGGACTAAATTGTTGTAGCTATCTGCGACCCTATTAAAATTTTGATATAAATCATAGTTTTAGAAATTTAACAAATATATAATATATGACAAAATCTTTATTTATGAACAAAAGTCAATGAAATCTTCAACGCTTGTTAAATTTGTCATTTAAAATAAGAAAATGTCATTTAAAATAAGAAAAAAACAAGGGTTGAAATTTCACATAAAATATTTTTTATTGGTAAGGTTTATTAGGTTTTGAAAATGACTAATATCAGTCCACGTTTTCGACAAATGGCCCCGAAAAGCAGCTTTAACAGTCATATAATACGAATATACTGGGTTTTTTATTTATATTACAGTGTAAAACAAAAAATATTTATATCCCAAGGCATTAGAATAAGAATTATTTTTTTATTAAATTTTTTATTCAATTTATATAATTTTAGCAAGTAAGAAATAAATAGATCATTATTCCATTATAATAAGCCTTTAAGAAAAATTTTAAAATTTTGTAACTAAATAAATATTTTTTGATTATTATGTATTTAATTTCGATTGGGGTAACGAAACACACCGGGTGTTAGCTAGTATATATATATATATATAAATATATATATATAATATATATATATATATAAATATATATATATATATATATATATATATAGTATATATATATATAATAATATATATATATATATATATATATATATATATATATATATATATATATATATATATATAATATATATATATATATATATATATATATATATTTATATAAATGAATGCGTGTTTGCTTTAATGTTTGAACGTTATAGACTACCAAACGGCTGAACCCATACAGTAGTACATATAGGCGAAACTGAATGGGTTTTCAAAGAAAAAAAAATTATTCTCTTCACACAGACTAGGTCTGAGAGAATAAAACAAACTTGTGAGAACTAAACGCACTCACTAAACATCAAATTTTCTTCGCAAAATTGCGAGGATATTACCACTTATTAGTTTTTCTTATCACTTAAACTTAATGTTTATTATTTTTTCAACACTTTTCATTTATTTAAAACCCCGAAAATAATTTATATTTTACAAACGAAAAAAAAAATATTTTTTATTCTTTGACATTTTATTTTAATTAAAATTGAAAAATGAAAAGCTGTACATTTTAGTATTGAAAATTAAAAAAGTATTTTACATACTTTTTTTAATTCAACAAAAAAATAACAAAAAGACGTGTTTATAATATGTTTTAAGATAAAATATCTTTTCAAAAAAAGTAAATAACTAATATTTTCATTCACTGCCATATAAAATTTCGTTAATAACACACAAAGAAAATAACGTCCAAAAAATACATTTTTTATTTAGTACCTTTTGAACAACTGAGTTTATTTTTGTGCTTCTACTAATACAGTTAGGTCTTTGACAGGGGACTTAGGTCCTTGACAATTAGTTTCGCCTATATACTACTATAGGCTGAACCGATTTTCTTGAAATTTTCACAGCGTATTCCTTTATGTCTGGAATAGGTACTTGGCTACTTTTTATTATATATTTATATTTTTATAATTTCAAGTGGGCGAGGAGCCACGCCCAAATTAAGAAAATAGAAAATCCGTATATTTGAGATAATATAGCAGTTAGAGTCCTCAAATTTTGTTGGAGCCACATTATTGTCAATTCGTTTATCTTGGAAACTATTACAGTAAAGATCTTAAAATTTTGCACATTCATGTAAACATTTTGGGTAATAAATTGGAGGACTACCTATGCAAAAAATCATGTATCTGGGAAACTAATACAACGAAATTCTTAAAATTTAGCACGAAGAACTTAAATATTCATCTGAACATAAAAAAAAAAGAAATAGGAAGGGGGTGGTGTTGCTGAGAAACTATTAAAGCTAGAATCTTTAAATTTTACTTGAAGAACTTTGAAATTCATCTGATCATTTAGACTATAACTGGCGGTCTTTTAATGGGGTACTTGGTACCTACCATATGAATTAAATACAAAATTTTGTTTAACTGGGAAACCAATAGAACTAAATTCTTCAAATTTTGCTTCAATTACATTAATATTTATTTGAATATTTTGGAAGAAAAAGGTCGAACTTGAAGCCCACACATGAATTAAATACAAAAAATCGTATATCTAAGAAACTATTAGAGCTAGAATCTTAAAATTTTGCACAAACAACTTTGACATTCATATGTCAAAGTTGTTTATGGACATTCAATGTGGGCCTTGGCACCACATATATGAATTATGTACAAGATTTCGTTTATCTTTAAAACTGTTATATAATTCACATTTTGCATAGATAGATCAAAATTGCCGAACTTGCAATAATTTGCTTGGCATCTCTCATATGTAATATATTGTTAGCCTGGAAAACTAGAAAAAAGGCCAGAAAAAGTCTATAACTTTTGTAACCACTCTTCTCTTTCCTTGGTTCATAATTCGCAACCAACACATAGCACATCGCTTATTGATTTTTTCTTGGTTTCAAATATTGAAGAAGCTAGTCACAAAGGACAATTTCAACTTCCCGCTTTAAATTCTAATCATGCAGTAATATGTATCTCTGTTAATCTGAAAATTAATTCAAGAAGTGATCCCATTTCTATAATTTTAATTTAAATCATTGTATATCAGATTTAAGGTCTTTTTGGATTTTTTCACCTATTTATATGAATTATATGCCCGATGTACAAATATAATTTTTTAATGCCATATTTTATGAGTAGTATAATAACCATATTCCCTTAGGGCAACTTAAAAAAAGAAATCCCAACGATTGGATAAATCATCCTGATGTAAAAGCTGCTAGGGAAAATAGCGTTTGATTGAACATTAAATAATTTGATGGAACCCTTTTTATAAGAATTTGGTGCTTAAATACATATACCTTAATGCTAGGTATCCCAGAATCTATTGGAGAAAATTTAGCAAGTGTTATAGTGTTTTTAGATTTAAAAAAATCATTTGACTCTTTATGTCACGAATTGATAGCTAAAAGATTAATTGACCAGTTTGGTTTCAGTACGCTGTCTAGTAAGCTTCTGTATTCGTTTCTAAGTAACAGCTCTCAATATGTTAGAGTAGGAAATCAATGCTCCAATTCTTCTTAGTCTGTACAGGGGAGTGCCGCAAGGGTCCATTTTGGGGCCCTGTCCATCATATTTGACTGATAAATTTATTTTTGAAGGTTCAACAAGGTCAAATGCAATAGTCTACCTAATGCATACTACTCTTATTACGCACAGATCTTTTATTATATAAGTGGCAAGAATATGGAACACAATTATTCTATATACTGAAAGAAGGTTTTCACATAGTGTGGCGCAATTTGAAAATATTTTCAAGATGGCAGTTTGAAAAAAACTTATATTTTACTCCGATGTTAAAATTTCTTTATACAGGCTTCTTCCTTCTAATTAGTTATGTTTGTATAGATAAAATTGGGGGATACATTGTTAAGTAAAATCCCTACATATTAAGTTATTATTTTTATAAATATTTAAGAATTAATATATTTGTATCAAAATTTGAATTTAATCTGCAGCTATTTGGCCCGTTGGACTTACAGCTGTTATGGATATAAATAAATAATAACAAAAAACTCTTCTGCTAAACCGATTTTCTTGAAATTTTCACAATATCTTCCTACTTTTTATGTTGAAATTTAAATTAGCGTGAAACGTATGGAGTCCTCAAATGTTGTACAAGTAACTTTTGTTTAAATACAAATATTTTGAATAGGAAGTTCAGCAAGAGCGGGCGTTGCACCTCCGATATGATGTAAATACTAAAACGTAATTATTAAAATCTGTATATCTAGAAAACTATAGCAGCTATAGTACCAAATTTTGGTGCCTCTCACGTAAAACAATTACAAAAAAATTGTATATTCTTATACATATTGAACGTCGGCTGAACCGATTTTCTTAAAATATTCGAGAGGCGCACACCCATATTAAGAAAATATAAAATCCTTATATTTGAGATAATAGGTCCTCAAATTTTGTTTGAGTCACTTTAGTGTCAATATGATTATTTAGGATAAAAAGTCGGCGGACTAGCATTAGGGGGCGTGGCACCTCCCATATTAATTAAATACAAAAATTCGTTTATTTTGCAACTATTACAGTAAGAATCTTAAAATTTTGCACATCCATGCAAACATTTTGCATAATTTAATAACTAAATATTTTTTCATTATTATTTATTTAATTTCGTTTGGAGTAGGGGTATTAGCTAGTAATAAATAATATTAAAATAAATCTAATTACAAAAAATTTTTTGCTATGCCCTTTTAAATCGTTGTCAATCTAATGGTTCAATTTCACAATTAAGCAATTAGCTTATTATAACTTTTTAATTAGTTATTAGTTATTCTTCGGAAAAATAATCTCTCAGCTTAATTTTTTGCGTGTTTCGTTAAAAAAATATATGATACCTTAAAATGTAAAATAAATTTTGACAAGCAGTTTGTGGGAAAAACTTTAAAGATAAACTTGTAAATCCCCCTTCACACAAGCACACAAGTAGTATGATTTGTCAAAATTTTGTGTATAATAAATCGAGTAAGCTCATCTAAACCCGCAATGAAATTAAACCATCACACATTGAGAGATAGCAAATTTAACAGTATGGCTCTATTAATTTTTGTTAATGAATCAAATACCAAGTCGGATTAAATCAGATATATATTGTTATGTAAACACATACATATTCGGCTATACCGAATCAGAAATAATCTCCACCTATAAGCTACTTTTGATAAAAACCCATTGTGTAAAAAAACGGATAAGGTAATCTAAAAGCAAAATGAAATGAAACCATCACACACTGGGAGAAAATACAGTTGACAAATGTGACAGTCGTATGGCTCTCTTCATTTTTTAAATTAATCAAAAACAAGCAAGTCACATTAGATCAGGGATGTTTTTTTATATAGACACATCCAAAACAACCAAGTACACAGAAAAAAATATGTACAATTTTTTTCCTAACAATAGTTTGCCTATTTTATTTTATATATCTAACACATATCAAATAAAAATTACTCTGCAAGTGGGGACCTTCAACTACTTCTAGTACTAGTATTTTTCCGTAAAAATTCTAACCCCTTTTGTACTAGTGTCTGCTGTTCTAGTATTAGTATTAGTGGAATTAAGACAATAATCGATTCATTTCTTGTAGGGTATAACATCGGGCAACAGTCATTTTTAAACCTGAAGAAATCTACGTGTACAGGTAACTGTGGACCATTAGTATTAACTCTGTGTACTCATTTCATAATCTGTTCTTATGCCCCTGTAAAAGGACCATAAAGTTTAAAGAGCATAAGATTTCAAAATATGTAATTCCAAATTTATATAAAAAATTTGTTATTGATATCAAATGAAGCTGAGATCCTTCAAAATAATATTATTTATTTCATGTCCTTTAAAGTCCTTTTGTAAGGTCATATGAGCTGATTATAATAAATGGGGTATGCAGAATTACTCTAAATGGACTCTAGTTTCACATGCATATAAAATTTGTATGTGTGAAATCTTTTTTCAAAATTGTTACATTATAAAAATTATATATGATTTAAAACCCTATACATATTTTTTAGATGCCCTTAAAATGCCCTATAGAAACCATTATCCATTCCTATAGTATGTAGCTTGCAAATTCTTCCGAAAATGATAAATTTTGAAGTTATGTCTAAAATTTTAGTCGTTCAAAGAGGAACTTAAAATTTCAGATGTGGGACCTGGTAAGTTGGTTTGACTATGTTGAAACCAACTTTTGAAGTGGTGATAAATGTTATTTTTTAAAGTACTTCGTTTTATATTTGCTGGGAAGTCAGGGTGCTATATTCGGCTATATTGAATGTAAAATACCATCCATATGCAAGCATAACCAATATACATAAATATCTTTAGATACGTATATAATAAATTGTAAAAGTTTAAATTCTGCTTCTATTCTATGGAGCTATATTTGATCAAGTCCATAACTTATTTATGAACCTTTAATAGATTAATCCGAAGAAAATTTCGCAGAAAGATTTATCGATACACAAAATGTAATAAGTATATACTTATATGTATATGGGGCATTTCACGTCAAGTGAACCAACTCTTGAAATCGATGTCTTCCGATCGAAGAAATTTGCACCATAGTTAGTTCTATTGGATAGTAATTGAGACACAATTTTTCAACAAGATCGCTCGTGAACTTTCTAAGTTAGAGGCGGTCAAAATTTGACATTTTGGCCATGCAGGTGTTTTTTCTCATCCATGTAACTTATTACCTATGTTCTTAGCAAAATGTGTTCCAAATAGTTTAGATAGCTATTTATGTAATCTTTCAAAAAAAATAAAAAAATTTAATAAAATATTTTTGATTTTTTTTTACATCAAAAACATTTTTGACTTTTTTTCAAAATGGGCCCATTTGATTTTTTTGTTTTTTTTAAGAAAACTTAAGTCTTTTCCTAAGCGACCTATATGGTCGCTTAGTGGGATGCGAGTGGAATATCTATCAAAAAAAATATTTTATAACTCAAGATTTAAAATTTTTGATTTTTTTTGCAAAATCAAAAACTTTCTTTTTTTATTTTTTAGTTCAGAAGAAAGCTTATGTGTTTTCCTTTAACACCCTTTTTGTCGCTTAGTGGGATGCGAGTGGGATATCTATAAAAAAATGTTTTGTAAAAAAATGTAGGAAAAGACATAAGCTTTCTTAAAAAAAATAAAAAAAATAAAAAGGGCCAACTTTGAAAAAAAAAGTTTTTGATTTAAAAAAAAATCAAAATTTTTTTTTTTTTTTTTTGTTTTCGAAAGATTGCATAAATAGCTATCTAAACTATTTTGGACACATTTTGCTAAGAACAATAGGTAATAAGTTACATGGATGAGAAAAAACACCTGCATGGCAAAATGTCAAATTTTGACCGCCTCTAACTTAGAAAGTTCACGAACGATCTTGTTGAAAAATTGTGTCTGAATTACTATCCAATAGAACTAACTATGATCAGAAGAAATGCCCCATATTCATAAAATATATGGGATAGTGTGACATTTAAAAGGTATTATGAAAAACCTAACAATTTTAATTTTGTTTGGAATATGACAATTATGAGCAAACGGTTATTTATGATTTATACATCATTGAATGCGGCTTTAAAATCCCTTTCAAACGATGACCCATATTGGATATATTGTTTCAAAACAGCCATCGCAAGACTTATAGTATTTTTAGAATCATCATAAAACAAAGCAAAGTAAATCTTGAGAGGGGTAACAAAAACGAGTTTTCCATACAGAATGATTTGGTCTAATGCATATACATTAGAGTACTCCAACAAGCTGTTCTCCCTCTGGAATTGCTCTATGGCTTGTAAAACTATGTCCTGTAAAAAATTATGCTGATAGAACAACGTTAAAACGTGCCGCCAGAGTTGGGGGTAGAGCATTAAATATTTAGTGCACTAAGGTTTCCACTAAATCCCACTATAGTGACGAAATTTGGATTTTCCACTATTTTTTATCACTATAGTTGTAGTGAAACATATTTTAAATACCACTAAAAAAATTATTGGTAGTGAAACATATTTCAACTACCACTAAAGAAAATAGTGGTATCGAAAATTTTTCCACTTCCACTAACCATTAATTTTGCACTACAATAAAATAGTGCAAATGTTTAACATTCACTACATGAATACTTTAATATGCACTAAAACCTCAAAAAATAGTGTTTATAAATATATTCCAAACAAATTGAAAATATATATGTTCAAAATATTTCTATTTTATTATTTTTATTGTGTTGTATTGTAGAAAAATATATGTACCAATATGTACTTAATTTAATTTGTTATATTAATATATTGATGAAATTTCTGTATATTTTTGTATTACTATTTTCCTTTGTCTTTTAATATTGTTACTACTTTAATATTAGTATTAATTAATTAATAGTATAAATTAATTCAATATAATGATATGTATTTGTCTTCCTTTAACATTAGTGAATGATTATATTTTTCCACTATCCCATTAATGGAGAAAAAAAAAATTGCACTAAGCTGTAAAAAAAGGTTTTCACTATCATTAAATTAATTTAAGTGAAAAATTTGTTTGTATCACTACCACTATTGCTCAGTGAGCCTGTACTCACCACTAAATATCTATTAGTGATAGTGAAAAATTTTGCACTATCTCTTAGTGGAAATTACAATTTTAGTACACTACCCCCTACTCTGCGTGCCGCAACGGTTCTGTGCATTTGCAGGGGCAAAAAATATTTCTTTTTTTTCAGATTTTGCTAAAATTTTAGAAAGATATTATTCCCCCGGCCATTAACGTGTCTTACAGCACATAAATTCAAAATGTAACAAAAAAATGTACTTACATTTGAGATATATTCTAAAAAACATTTTCTTACTTTAAATATATTTTTAAATTCTCGAATAATAGTTTTTGTCCAAATTTTTAGAAGTTCTCAACAGATAAGTAAATAAAACGGTGAAAATATTAGATCAATAATTCTTACAGTTTAGCTGTACCTGCGATTTGAACTCTGCTTGCAAATTTAATCCAGAAGTTAAAAAAATAAAAACACTATCGTATTTAAAACTGAAGGAAATATTGATTTATTTTTTTACCGTTTAATAGCCTTATTTATTGTCTATAAATCCCCATGAGAACTTCTAAAAATTTTAAAATTTGTTTAACAAAGTTCCCAAAAAAATTAAATTGGAGTTTAAAAAAAAAACTTTTTTGACAATAGCTGAGAACATGTTTGCATTATCTCATAGAGACAAAAACTAATATCCGAGTAAATATAGATATATTTTAAGCAGTGTTGCCACCAAAAAATTTAGAAACTATAGTTGATCGACTCCTAAATTACACATTTTAAAAAAAATTACACATGCCCTTTTTAATTTTTATTTAAACATAAAAAACAATGAAACAAACATAAATCATATACATATTTTTCTATACGAATATTAATATAATTATAATTAATTCATTTGTAAACAAAATATAAAATTAGTTAATTAAAATATCTCTATATATACATATACTAGCATACCCTGGGTGCTTCGCTACCCTAACTTAAATAAAATACATACAAAATTTTGTTTACTTTTACTCACTGATGCTTACTTTTTTACGTACAATATCACGTGAATATTATATTCGCATTCAGTAAGAAGCTTGTATTTTTAATTTCATTCATTTAGCTTCCACATTATAGAAAATTTTGAAAGTAATATTTGAAGAAAAGTACTATAAAATACCTCCAATAGATTATCATTTAATCAAAAATTTATGTTTCTGTGTTCAATATTATATACAATTCAAAAAATATAATTTGATGAATGAAAAAGTACCAAGAGTCCGTAGACTCAGTAAACTCTCATTCACTAAGATCCCTACATTTAAAATTTATTTTCAATATCTATGTTCAATATCGTAAAAATATTAAAAAGAACCATCGGAAAAACGAAAAAGTACAAAAATCTCTCTCAATAAATTCTCATTTAATAACTGTGTGTGTTCCGGTTAACCAATTTAAAAACGCACCATTTGAAGAATAGAAAAGTACCAAAAAGTCCCAACTTACAGAATATTATTCAGTCAAGACCATGTATGTTAAAATTAATGTTCCTAGGTTGAATATTTTAGAAAATTAAAAAAGTACATTTTATGAGATAAAAAGTAATAAAAAATGGCCTCTTAAAGAATCTTATTAAATGTGTATGTTTAATAATCATGTGTTTTGAGTTCATATTAAAGAACATACAAAGAGTATCATTTTAAGGAAGAAAAAGTACCAAAAATAGAATAAATTTTACCTAAGTGGAAAGTACTAATAAAAAAGTACAATTTTTCCCCTTTTTGCCTAAAAATATACTTTTTCAAATCTGCATTCATTTGTTCGAGAAAAATTGTGTTTTCAAAAAGGTACCAAACAGTACTCGAATTCCAAAATAATATACCAATAGCTGATTTTGTGTGAGCAAATAAACTACTTTTTGAAATTTTGTAAAAATTGGCTCAATGAGTTTGAAAAAATAAAATTTCCCGTTTTTCCCCTTTTTGGTACTTTTTTCCCCAGTGAAATAGCAAAAATTTTATTACAATAATATTATTACAGAGTTAGTCCGTAATTTAATAGGAATAATTCAATAAACCCCTTACGAAAATCTGCAGTATCATTTATACTTATATAAAACTTATTTGTGCGAATTTTAAAGAGATAGCAGAATATTTGACGTAATTATAGCAAAAAAGTTCAAATCGGGAGGTACGGTTGTATGGGGGCTAGGTGAAATAATGGACCGATTTCAACCATTTTCAATAGGCTTCGTCCTTGTGCCAAAAAACATGCTTGGTCCAAATTTCATCAAATTATCTTGAAAATTGCGGCCTGTACCTTGCACACAAGGTTTACATGGACTTAATCGACTCAAAAAATTATTCTGAATCGATCGGTATACTTTAAGGTGGGTATTGGACCAATATTTTTGTATGTTACAAACATCAGCACTATAGTGGTGTAGGGTATAAAAAGTACCAAAAATGGAGTAAATTTTACCTAAGTGATAAAACTCAGACGATTCAAATCTGCATTCATTTGTTCCAGAAAAATAGTGTTTTCAAAAAGTACGAAACAATTTGCTTAAATTTGGTCCTATATAGGCCTTAGTACTCGAATTCCAAAATAATAATATACCAACAGCTTATTTTATGTGAGTAAATAAACTACTTTTTCATATTTTTTAATTTCCCGTTTTTTTCTTTTTGGTACTTTTTTCCACAGTGAAATAGCAAACATTTTATTACAATAAATATTACAGAGTTAGCCCGTGTTTTAATAGGAATAATTCAATAAACCGAAAAAGTGTTCTTAATGATCTAAAAAAAAAGTACCATAAATACAGTTTTCTCCTATTTAAAAAAAGGATTGAATTTAAAAAAGTACGAAACAGGTGTCTCATAATTTTGAGAGATGTATCCAAGATATTTAGAAAAATTTGATTATGTTAATCAGTTCAAAAGTTATAAAGGCCCAAAAAAGGTACCAAAATCGCCTTTGTTACACATTTTTACTACTTAAAAGTACGAATTTCAAAAAGTACCAGACACCCATCTGCTCTTTTTAAGAGTACATACAGGTGCATAAAAAAATAAAAAAAGATAATTAAGAAAACCTGTTTTTACCCGTAAATGGGCAAATTTCCAAAAATCCCTCCTTATTGGATCTACAATACCAAAAACACATCTACTGTCAATATTTCATGATTCTAGGTTCAGCCGTTTGGGCTGTGCGAATATGAATCAGTCAGTCATAACCATAATCCATAACTTCAGGGCTATTTACCTGTGTAAAGACATTCGCAGAAGAACTGGCTAAAATTAGGAATTTATCTAATTAAAACATAAAATCTAAATAAAGAACTAAAAGTCGCAGTCCCAATGATACAGTGGAAGTCAAAGGTTATGATCGCGATTACAACAACTTTTGTAGGGAATACAATTTCCAATATTTTGGTAATGATTATTTTTCGCGAGTCATCATTTGATTTCGAATTATTTTGTTTTCATTTTCCTTAGCTATTTTACTTAGAATATCAGTTAGAGTTATAATAAATATATTTTGGTTTATCTCAGAATTTCGACTTATTATCACATCATATGTTTATTCAGAATTTTAAATTGGCTAAAAGCAATTTCACTTTCAATTTGAAATTTAATTTTGTGGACTTAATTTACTCCCACCAAATTTAATAAAAATAAGCGCTTGAACTAAGAAGTTCCTATAAAAATATTAACGGAAGAACGGACAAAGTTTGTTCGCCCCATAAAGTGATTTTAAGTTGATTAGTGCACCAAAAGGTAGTAATAATATTTAAAACAGGGACGATATGTATTATTATTTAAAAATATTACAATTAAATGAATTCATAGCATGTATGTAAGAAGAAAATTTAAATACTACCTTGCCAGCAAATTTGAGTTTAATTTTGGACACATGAACTAAATAGTCATTATAAAGACTCAATTTTATGTTTTTCAGTGCTAAGTTAAAAAATTTATAAAAACAAAATACATTACTTTCTAATTTTTATCATAATTTTGTTAAATTTAGTCCGTTTTAGTATACCAAAAGTAAAATTAAATGATAATAAGTAGATAGAATAAAAATTTCAAAAACTAACACTTTTTAATACACTGAGAAGATAGTTTAATGCAGAATCATTCTTGCTCTCAAAATTCAGAAGGAAAATTGTTAGCACATTTCAGTAAATATTTTTATTTCATTGTGATCAGTTGTGTGATACATTGTGAAATTTAGATTTTGTAATAAATTGTGTTAATTTAAAATTTAATATATCTAAAACATAGTTTAATATATAATAAGCATCGGTGAGAGATTAGTAAGTACAAAACAATATAATAAAGGAGAAATAAAAAAAATTATTATAAAGTCGCTTTTATAACATAAAAGAGTATAAAATCATAACTCTTTGCAGCTTCCCTGGAAATTTACTACTTTTACGCACTTTTATGTTATAAAAAAGTGACTTGAAACTAAAAAGAAATGGACACATCAAGTAAGTATTAAACATGCGCAACAGTTTCTACCGAACGGGGTCACTTTTAATTCACTCAGATTGTATCAAATTAGATTGTTTTAAACTTTAATTTGTAACGTTATGGTTACAATTTGGATAGAAATTGTTTGTAGGGTAAAAACAAAACAATAAAAAAACAAGTAAGAGTGCTATAGGTACACTTCACCATAGTGTATTTAAAACATATTAGTTTTATTATTTTTTAATTTTTTTCCCGACTACATTATCATTACACCAAAAGCAAAACAAAAGGGTTCTTGGAAGACAGTCACACTACTACCTATTTAACTGCCGCTACTCTTCTTATAAAACTAGGACATATACGTGTTCTAGGATAGTGACGATTGATTTTATGAATGGCCCAAAACATGCGAATTGGAGCCAACAGGTGGTATGATATTAATGAAATAAAGGTTAAAAATGTTAGCTCTCTAGAATACTATTGGACATCAATGTGACGATTGAAAGATATAAATTTGAGTCAACTAGATGGTAACATATTAGTAGAAAGTAATAATAATTTCTCCAAAAGATGGGTAAAATAACTACTTTTGGAAGTAGCTGGGAATAAAACCAAATACATCTAAACCAGACGTCGCCCAGCAGTTCGACACACAGTCAATGCATACGAAAAAGACAGTCATTTCCACTAATATTTACAACCTAGATGATTGTAATTCGTATGTTTTGAGTCATTTGTCACGAATGTACCCTTTGTAATCGAGAATGAAGACAGTCGTCACTTTAGTGTCCTCTTTGTAAGCGAGAGCAGAGACAGTCGTCTCCCACGACAATCGGTTCTTCGCACCGGAACGACTCGGAGTTCAACGAACAACGACCAAGGATTTTCAACCCAGCCACACCGACTTTACACGTGTCGCTGCTACAACAACAGTCGTCTATTTACTGTCCTCAAGTAACCTAGAGATTATACTCTTAAAAGTTATTTTTGGTTGTACTTCTGAAAGTAGTTATTTTACCCATTTTTTGATGAAATAATTATTACTTTCAACTAATATACCACTATCTGGTGAACTCAAATTTATATCTTTCGGGTAAATCGTCACATTATTGTCTAATAGTATTCTAATTGCTTGACTAGGTTCATAGTTTTAAAAATATTACAATTAAATGAATTCATAGCATGTATGTAAGAAGAAAATTTAAATACTACCTTGCCAGCAAATTTGAGTTTAATTTTGGACACATGAACTAAATAGTCATTATAAAGACTCAATTTTATGTTTTTCAGTGCTAAGTTAAAAAATTTATAAAAACAAAATACATTACTTTCTAATTTTTATCATAATTTTGTTAAATTTAGTCCGTTTTAATATACCAAAAGTAAAATTAAATGATAATAAGTAGATAGAATAAAAATTTCAAAAACTAACACTTTTTAATACACTGAGAAGATAGTTTAATGCAGAATCATTCTTGCTCTCAAAATTCAGAAGGAAAATTGTTAGCACATTTCAGTAAATATTTTTATTTCATTGTGATCAGTTGTGTGATACATTGTGAAATTTAGATTTTGTAATAAATTGTGTTAATTTAAAATTTAATATATCTAAAACATAGTTTAATATATAATAAGCATCGGTGAGAGATTAGTAAGTACAAAACAATATAATAAAGGAGAAATAAAAAAAATTATTATAAAGTCGCTTTTATAATATAAAAGAGTATAAAATCATAACACTTTGCAGCTTCCCTGGAAATTTACTACTTTTACGCACTTTTATGTTATAAAAAAGTGACTTGAAAAAAAAAGAAATGGACACATCAAGTAAGTATTAAACATGCGCAACAGTTTCTACCGAACGGGGTCACTTTTAATTCACTCAGATTGTATCAAATTAGATTGTTTTAAACTTTAATTTGTAACGTTATGGTTACAATTTGGATAGAAATTGTTTGTAGGGTAAAAACAAAACAATAAAAAAACAAGTAAGAGTGCTATAGGTACACTTCACCATAGTGTATTTAAAACATATTAGTTTTATTATTTTTTAATTTTTTTCCCGACTACATTATCATTACACCAAAAGCAAAACAAAAGGGTTCTTGGAAGTCAGTCACACTACTACCTATTTAACTGCCGCTACTCTTCTTATAAAACTAGGACATATACGTGTTCTAGGATAGTGACGATTGATTTTATGAATGGCCCAAAACATGCGAATTGGAGCCAACAGGTGGTATGATATTAATGAAATAAAGGTTAAAAATCTCAAGTGTTAGCTCTCTAGAATACTATTGGACATCAATGTGACGATTGAAAGATATAAATTTGAGTCAACTAGATGGTAACATATTAGTAGAAAGTAATAATAATTTCTCCAAAAGATGGGTAAAATAACTACTTTTGGAAGTAGCTGGGAATAAAACCAAATACATCTAAACCAGACGTCGCCCAGCAGTTCGACACACAGTCAATGCATACGAAAAAGACAGTCATTTCCACTAATATTTACAACCTAGATGATTGTAATTCGTATGTTTTGAGTCATTTGTCACGAATGTACCCTTTGTAATCGAGAATGAAGACAGTCGTCACTTTAGTGTCCTCTTTGTAAGCGAGAGCAGAGACAGTCGTCTCCCACGACAATCGGTTCTTCGCACCGGAACGACTCGGAGTTCAACGAACAACGACCAAGGATTTTCAACCCAGCCACACCGACTTTACACGTGTCGCTGCTACAACAACAGTCGTCTATTTACTGTCCTCAAGTAACCTAGAGATTATACTCTTAAAAGTTATTTTTGGTTGTACTTCTGAAAGTAGTTATTTTACCCATTTTTTGATGAAATAATTATTACTTTCAACTAATATACCACTATCTGGTGAACTCAAATTTATATCTTTCGGGTAAATCGTCACATTATTGTCTAATAGTATTCTAAGAGTGGACACGTAAAAATTTAAAATTTTAGTTCCATTAATATCTTACCACCTGACTGACTCCAATTCGTATGTTTTTGGTCTTTCGTCACAAATAAACTCTTTGTAATCGAGAATGAAGACAGTAGTCACTTTAGTGTCCCCTTTGTAAGCGAGAGCGGAGGCAATCGTCTCTTTACTGTCCCCAAGTAATGTAGAGATTAGACTCTTATACCCATTTAGAGGAATGATATATGGAGGGTAAGGTCAATTATGGACCGATTCCCATAAAATTTGTTAGAGATATCGGTTAGTACTCGGCGTACTCGTATTGTTTAGCAAGTATTGAGCGTTAAAGTCTTTATCTGAAGGACGGACGGACATAGCTACATCGAAAATTTAATAAGAACCCAGAATGTGTTACAGTTTTGGGTATAAAAGCACCGCTTGCTACAACTTAGGTTATTTGTTATTTTTGATGTAATTTTATCTTCATTTAAATAATAATATTTTTATTAGTTCGTTAAACAGAGTACAAAAAACAAGTTTTGTTCGTTATTTAAGGTAGTCAATAGGAAAAATTAGCTTGTTCGTTAAATGCTATGTTCGTAGAATTGAATGGTCGTTAAATCGGAAAACTACTGTATGTTAATTAGTTCAAAAGTTATAAAGGGCCAAAAAAGGTACCAAAATCACCTTTTTTAGAGTAGATACAGGTGCATTTAAAATTTTTCTTGTATCACTAATATTGTTTAAGATAATTAAGAAACCCTGTTTTACCCTTTTTACCCGTAAATGTACAAATTTCCAAAAATCCCTCCTTAGTGGATCTACATAACCAAAAACACATCTACTGTCAAAATTTTATGATTTTAGGTTCAGCCGTTTGGGTTGTGCGATGATGAATCAGTCAGTCAGTAACGCTACTCCTTTAAATATATATAGATAGTTATAACAGATCACTATTTCCAATTCTTTTTGATAATTGCTTGACTAGGTTCATAGTTTTCTTTGCCGTTTCTTGAAATTCTTTCATTAGTAAAAAAATTATGCAATTGTTTCAGAAGACATTCTATTTCTTAAATCAGTTTGCAATTTTTCAAAGGTAATATTAAAATAAACTGAATTACTTTTTGTAGATTGGGAAACAAACATTCTTCTTTAATTTAAAAAACGTTAGTATAGTATACTTCTGGATCTAGACTTTAACTAGATCTAAAAAACAACGTAACTTTTACACACGTGAAACAAAATTACCACTAGAAATTAGTTTGAGTTAAATTAAGTAAAATTAAATGATAATAAGTAGATAGAATAAAAATTTCAAAAACTAACACTTTTTAATACACTAAGAAGAGAGTTTCTTGCTCTCAAAATTCAGAAGGAAAAGTGTTTGCACATTTCAGTAAATATATTTATTTCATTGTGATCAGTTGTGTGATATATTGTGAAATTTAGATTTTGTAATTAATTGTGTTAATTTAAAATCTAATGTATCTAAAACATAGTTTAATATAAAATAAACATCAGTGAGAGATTAGTCAGTATAAAACAGTATAATAAAGGAGAAATAAAAAAAAAATTATTATAAAGTCGCTTTTATTACATAAAAGAGTATAAAATCATAACACTTTCCAGCTTTTCTATTGTTATGACAAAACTGGAAATTTACTACATTTACGAAATTTGATGTTATAAAAAAGTGACTTGAAACTGAAACGAAATGGACACATCAAGTAAGTATTAAACAGGCGGAACAGTTTCTTCCGAACGAGGTCACTTTTCATTCACTCAGATTACATCAAATTAGATTGTTTTAAACATTAAGCTGTAACGTTATGGTTACAATTTGGATAGAAATTGTTGGCAGGGTTATTATTCAAACAAGTGTGCAAACTGTTGCATATGCAAGAAAATGACAGATATGTACGTGTTGTAAAGCGAAAATAAATGACAACCAAAACCAGTGTTTGAAAGAACAAATTTGATATAAAATAAGTAATACTTATGTAAATACAATGAGATTTTAAATTGCACATAATTTACACATGAGATCAATTACACATGGGCTACACATGGAAATAAAAATCACACACAATATGTGTAATTACACATGAAGTGGCAACACTGATGTTAAGTAACAAATTGTTTTTTTTAGAATATATCCAAAAAAAGTAAATTTTTTTGTGACATTTCGAATTCATGTGCTACAAGACACGTCAATGTCCTGGGGAATTTGCTATAACTTTTAAGGTTTTTAAGCAATTTTTGTGTTTTATATCTTTCCGAAATGCTTACTCTATGCACATTACGATTCATCTACAATAAAGTTAAAAATGGCCAAATTTGAGCATAAACTGAAAAAATCTATATTTTCCCCTTGTAAATGCACTTGGAAACATCAGAGCTTTTGCGGCACCTGTTAGCGTTATCCTATCAGCCTAATTTTTTGTATGATATAGTTTTACAACCAAGAGAACAGTTCTAGAAAAATTCGGGAAAAATTCGCAACTTCGTTTTTTTTTTTGGAGCACTTTAATATACATACATATTTCGGGTAATTGTGACTTCTTTTCTGTGAGGTTTTTATTTGACGTATATATGTTTTTTCTTGTTTAAAAAGGTGAAATATATTAAACAACTTCTAAATACGATTTAGTTACTTGTATCTGTTGTATCAAACAAATTCGACAAAACATAATACAAACTATGTATCAAGCATGTCACACGTTCCGCTCGGAATGGTTTCATTTAATGTTATACTGATCAATTTTGCTTAAGCTTTTCCAAATTATTATTTTGTTAATTTACGAAAACCCTAAATTACAAGCAACATTAAATGCTGAATGTGTTTTCATTCCGTTGCAAAATGTAAAATTTACAATTAAAATTTTGTGACTGGCCTCTATTTATGTGTGTATGCATATAAAGAAAAATTAATTTAAACATTAGTTTCTAAATAAATAATTATATATGTACGTAATTTTATATATATATATATACATGTATATATTTTTATATACTATATTTATATATTGTTAATTAAATAATCTTAATTTTATTTTTTTGTTTTAATTTTATTTAACCAATTCCGTTGGGACAAGTTTGTGGTTTACTTGTGGGGTCGTGGTTATTCTGGCGCATATTTATGTAGGCTGAAGCAAAGTTAGCAGAGGATTCGGGAGTGTTTTCTACATTTGACAGCGGTATATGACTGGAAGAATGGGTTGACGACGATTGTAATATTTCGTTGGAATAATTATTATGAGATTTACTATTTTGTACTGCTTGCTGATGCTGTTGAAGATGTAGGTAGACTTGCTGTGTTGCTGGAAATATTGGTGATGAATTATTTTGTTGTTGACTGTGTTCGGCCGGTGATAGAAGAAATTGTTGCTGTCGATAGTAAAATGTTGGCAACCTTGTCAATTGTTGCTGATTAATATGTTCTTGATGCTGTTGTACTTTGTTATTTTGATCATTGTTCATTGGTCGTTGCATGCATAATCGTGCCATTTGCCAAAACTCATTACTGTTATTATTATTGCTTATTAGATTATTGTTGTTTGCGTAATTATTTTTGCCGTTGGCATTGTTATAATAGGTTATTTCGTATTTCTGTGCTAATGCCTCAATGAAATGAGCTTCTTTGGAACTAGCTTCAATAGTTTTCTTTTTAAATTTTGTATTATAATCCAAAGTATTTCCAATATCACTCGGAAAATCTTTCTCTTTGATATCACCTATAACACTAGTGGTACTATCATGTTCATTTTTCCAAGTTATTTTTTCATTTTCATAATTCAATGACTTCTCACATGGTCGTTTGCGGGTACTTTTCGTAGGCTTCTGAAAAAATATGAAATATTTCAGTAACAATTATGACCATAAAATTTTTAAAAATTTAAATTTTTAGAACAAAATGATACATAATGCTTCATTCTTTGGATTTATGCATGTGCTCCAAAAAACGAAGTTGGGAATTTTGACTGTCCCCCCTCTAGAATTATTCTTTTGGTTATAAAACTGTCATGCAAAAGTTATTACAAATTCCTCAGGCCATAATGTGTTTCACAGCACCTAAATTTGAAATGTGACAAAAAATGACTTTTTATTTGGGATTTTCTAATAAATAACAATATGCTACTTAAAATGTATCTATAATTACTTGAATATTAGTTTTCATCCTTATAAGATAACGCAAACTTGTTCTCAGCTCTTGTCTAAAAGTTTGATTTTTTTCAACGGCCGTTTTAAATTTCCAATTTCAGTTTTTTTTAAACTTTGTTGAACAAATTTTTATGAGTTCTCATGGGGATTTATGGATTAATGGACGGTAAAACAATTAATCAATATTTCTTACAGATTATATGTACCTGCGATTTGAACTCGACGGATCTTAGGAAAATTTTGGAATAAATATTTTAGATAATTTGTATTAATACTTTACTGTTATACATCTTCTTCTTGGGTAATAAATTGGCGGACTACCCATGAGAGGAGCGGCACCAATAATTTGCACAAATAATTTTAACATCCATTTTGGGTAATAAATTGGCGGACTACCCATGAGAGGAGCGGCACCTCCCATATTTATTAAGTGCAAAAATTCGTTTATCTGGGAATGTAATAAAACTAAATTTTTAAAACTTTGCACGAATAAATTTAATATTCATCTGAACATTTTTAAGGAAAAATAACGGACATTCATCTGTGGTGGCTTGGGGGATCTAAGCCCCCCCCCCAGATAGAAAAATTCGTATATCTGAGAAACTATTACAGCTAGAATCTTTAAGTCAGGAGTGCCCAAAAGTTTTTTTTATGAAGAGTAAATACCAATGTATTTATAGATTTTTTGTTACAAAAACCAACACATTTATACAAGGAAACAGAAAAAAACATTTTATATACGTACACCGCAAAAATATATGATTTGCATTTTTTGTTAATATAAAATAATTGTTCATTTTGTTTTGCAAATTTATTTTTTAAAGAAAAAAAAACAAGTAACTGAAACGCGAATAATGTAAGTTTGACGTTTAAAATTAACACCATTTTTTTCAAGTGCTTTTCAAAACAATTTTTTTTACGATAAACAAAAACAAAATCTAAGTCTCGACAATATTTATCAGCAAAGAATACGAAAGTGTTGTTGTTTTACTCATGCTTGTAGGACCTGGTTCACACTTTTTTGGGAAACTTTTGATTTTTGTGTGTGAGAGAAAGATAATGAAATATCAACCATCTCTTTTTCTCACACACAAAATTAAAAGTGTCTCAACAAAAGTTTTCCAGTGTGAACCAGGTCTATACAGTAAAG
>NC_060949.1:553074-602524 GCF_022045245.1 Lucilia cuprina
GTAACGCATAGACATTATGAGATATAATTAGAAATAGATCATATTCTTATCACTAGCGCACTTGAAAACCCACCCTTAAATGGGTATATGATATTGATAAGATTGAATTAGCAACAGCTAATTATAACTTTAATATATATGAAAAGTATATTAAAAAATAAATAAAAAGTATATAAAAAAGAAGTATACAATATGTCGACAACAATAGAAGAAGACCTAGAAACTAGGCTACGAAAGTACATGGAATCCATGATAATCTCCATTGAAGAAACGATGAGAGATGAGTTAAAAAGAGCTCTAAGAGAGCCTGAAAATGCTCAAAAAGAGCAAGAAGCTTCAAGAGAGCTAGTGGATGCTCCAAAGAAGGACAAGGCTCCAAAGAAGGTTCCACGAGAACCAGTAAAAACTCCACGAGAGTTAAAGATGACTCCACGAGAGTCAAAAAATGCTCCAAGAGAGCAAAAAATCTCTATAAAAAAGAGATAATGAATGCTCCACAAGAGCTGGAAATGGCATCTATGCCAGAACAGGGTTCAAGAAACCAGGAAAAAACTCCACGTGAGTTAAAAAGTGCTCCAAGGGAGTATAATGAAGACTGTTGCAATGAAAAGAAGCAGGTAACGGAAAATTATGATGATGAACAAACGGTGGTTGCCGTGAAAGACGATTATCTGCATGAGGAAGATACTAATTCTAAACAACAAAAAGAAGAGTATAAACAAAACACAGAAGTGTTTAAAAAGATAACATTTAATCTATGCACTTGTTGCTATCGTGGTGAACACAAATTGGAAGAATGCCCAATTTTGCTTCTTTTTCACATGAGAACAAATTTTGGGAGATTGAAAAGAAAATGGAACGATCAAGAGAAGGGATAAGCGGAGTTGTAAATTTGTTTAATTCTGTAAGCGATATTGACGAAAGAATTATAGAGTTGAGCAACTATATGAAGCAATTGGAATATTGCTATTCTCAGTGCGGTATGTTCGAAATGGACATAATGATTCAGTTCAGATCAAATGTCAAATACGAAAAAGTACTCCAATTGCTAAGGCAGAGGAAAGCAAAAATTAGTAAAGAAGCAGAAGACGAGAATAATGAATCTTATTACAAATACAGATTTATTTTTACAATTCAACACTCCGAAGAAACCGATTCAGTTAGAGGTTTGGCCAATTTTCCTGCTAAAATTTCCCCGACAAGTCCCCACTATGGAGGATTTTATAATGGGGACAACACATACTTGGGTGCTTCTGCTTATCATGATGCTATTGTTGATGAAAAAGATGCACTAGGTAAACAACTCAACAATATCAACACTAAAGTTAAATATGCCTCTGAAAATGCTAATAATAATGCTGATGAAACCAATGCTATTGATAACACAACTGAAGCCAACATATGCGATGCGTTTTCTACTAAAGCCTGTGCAAAAATGTGTATTAATACCAATAATGAAAATGTCGATAATGACAATGATGCTGACCGTAATAATGGCGACGATAAAATGACCTATGATGAAACTGGGGCTATCGATAAAGAAGGAAGTGCCGAATTAGCCGAAGATGTTACTACCGATACTGGTGACGAAACATTCTCTTACGTCAACAAAGATAATAATACAGCCAATGAAGAAGAGTGGAGATTTAGAATTGAAGAAAGCGAGCCGGCAGAAGAGAGCTAAGCTGTGGTTGTGGGTTCCTGGCTACTTCTGCTACATGTATAGGAAAAGAAAGTCATGATTTGATTCTGTACCGGTTCATTATACATAAGTATTCGTAAATTACTGTTACATATTTAGACAAAATAATTATACATATATTTAGTATCTCCCCTGGCAGAATGTTCAAACATATTTGAACATAGTTTAAAATCTTATTTTGGTGCATGGGTTTGGTCATTAAAACTATTCGATTAGTTCACTTGAGTTACAAATAAATATTTTTCGCTTAGTTTTTTATGACAACCTTTAGTAATGATAAGAATGCTAGCACTAAGATGCACATTAATTCTCTTGTTTATGTAACGCATAGACATTATGAGATATAATTAGAAATAGATCATATTCTTATCACTAGCGCACTTGAAAACCCACCCTTAAATGGGTATATGATATTGATAAGATTGAATGCATAAAAAGATTGCATGAGGTCTTATCTTAGTTCTAAGTTAGTTTTAAGATTTTGTTTAATAGTTCTTAAGTTTTTAGTTTTAAAAATAAATTTAGTGTTATTCAAGATTCGTAAGAGTGCTTTACAACCACTCGCGGTCTTGTAACATTCACTGGTAAAATTTGTATTTTTACTTAATACATTTTTTACAAATGGTTACAAGTTTTAGACGTTTAAGACATATTTTGAAGGGGGGTTTGTATGGGGGCTAGGGTCAAATAAGGGCCGATCCTTACGAAAATCTGCAGAGTCAATTATACTTATATAAAACTTATTTGAGTCAATTTTAAGAGAGATAGTAGAATATTTGACGTAATTATGGCACAAAAAGTTCAAATCGGGTGGTACGGTTGTATGGGGGCTAGGTGAAATAATTGACCGATTTCAATCATTTTTCAATTTCGTCCCTGTGCCAAAAAACATGCTTGGTCCAAATTTCATCAAATTATCTTGAAAATTGCGCACAAGGTTTACATGGACAGCCAGCCAGCCGGACAGTCGGACGAACATGTCTTAATCGACCCAAAAAATGATTCTGAATCGATCGGTATACTTAAAGGTGGGTATGGGACCAATATTTTTGTATGTTACAAACATCAGCACAAACGTATAGTACCCTCCCCACTATAGTGGTGTAGGGTATAATAAAATTACTGTATATCATATAAAAATTTCAATATTTATACCCTACACCACTATAGTGGTAACACCCAAAAATATTGGCTCTAGACCCACCTTAAAGTATATCAATCGGCTCACAATCACTTTCTGAGCCAAGTAAGCTATATATATAATATATATAATATATATATATATATATATAATATATATATATATATATATATATATATATATATATATATTATATATATATATATATATATTATATATATATATATATATATATATATATTATATATATATTATATATATATTAAATTGGTTCATAAAATTTCATGAAATGCTAGTATTTTTAAGCCTGCTAATACCTATCAAACTGCAACAATAGTTTAGGTCATATCGTTCTCTGACTGACCGACGTGTCTAGATCGTTTGAGAATAAGAAAATTTCAATAAAACAAATGTGATCAAAGATTTATAGTCGAAACTAGATAATTCAAATTAAAGGTTTAAATTTTCTTAGTGGTTAAATTTTCTTAGTGGTTTTTCAAATCAGCCAAAAAAGCGAACAGTTAAAAATGCGTTCAGTACCTATGTATATCGGAAATTTATTGTACAGCCAGGATGTGTGATAACTTCTGTAAACAAATTTTTAGCATTTTTAAAACTTTTTGATTATGTAAAATTATGATACATAAATATTTTATAAAAAGTTAGGCGTTCGGAGCATCACTTTTTACCGAACCCGTACCCGGTCAGTCACGACTGCATTATTATTACACCAAAAGCAAAACAAAATAAACAATAACAACGCTAAACGAAATAAAAAATACACAAGGCAATTAAACCAACAGACATCTAAACATACATAACAACGCAATAAAACCAACCTACATCCAAATATACGAACAGAATTCACAAAAAGAAAACAAAATACAGGACTCAATGAAGCCAACAGCATCCAAACATACAAGACAAAATACACATCTGAATAAAACCAATTATATCTACACCCGACATCGGCAGAGCGTAAAATTTTCTTGCCTCTCTAACACCACTTCAGTTTTTGTTTTTGCGTTCTTTGCACTAAAAGAAAAGTTTATAACATTTTCTAGTGTTCTATATTGTAAATAATGGAAGATTTTAAAAATTTGCGCGAAGAGCCGCCTTAAGAACTCTCTGGTTTTTCGCCATTCACATGTATGTACGTCATTCTCTTAATTTTTAAGTTTTTTGCTGATTTTAAATAGCGATCTTCTCGAAAGCATGTCTAACAGAATAATTGAAGATTCGGATCTCGCCGATATCTGGGGTCCTCTAAAAACTGATTTCAACAGACAGACGGACATGGCTAAATCGACTCCGCTATATATAAGGATCCAGAATATATATACTTTATAGGGTCGGAAAATTATATTATAGAAATTCCAAACGGAATGACAAACTTATATATACCCTTCTCACTAAGATGAAGGGTATAATAAAGTGGTGTAGATCAGATATGAGCAAAAATCCGAGACAACCTCTAAAAATATTCAAAAATTGAGATTTGTTCCATGCTCAGACAGAAATTGCAAAAAAAAATACATAATCATACTGTAAATTTTGTTATTGTACGCATGTTTATAAAAATAAGGCACAACGAGAGTGTGTTGTTATTGGCTAGAAACATGAAATTAATTACGTGGACCCTGGCTTAAGTAAGAAGCCATAAAAGGGAACTTATAATAATTTTTGTAGTTTTAAATTTAAAAGCCATATTTTTTAAATATTCATTGTTATCAACATATATACATATGAGTAAGATCAAAAATTTAACCAAAATTTGGCGTTTTTATTTTATTTTTTAGTATTTTAATACCCACCATCAAAAAAGATGGGGGTATATTGATTTTGTCATTCCGTTTGTAACACAACGAAATATTGCTCTAAGACCCCATAAAGTATATATATTCTGGGACCTCGTAGTGTTCTAAGACGATCTAGGTATGTTCGATAGCGTCCACAAAATAGGAGATATTGAGATGAAATTTCCCAAAATATATATTATTGATCAGAAACGTTTGGTATTGAAAATGGGCAAAATCGGTCAACGATTTCACATAGCCCCCATACACATGTACCCCCCGGAATATTGTATAAAGAGCTTCAAATATTCACAAATTCGTTGTTTATGAAGCAAATGCCACAAAATTAAGCATAGGTCAGTTTCTGGATGTCTACAAAATAATTCTGCATTATAGCGGACATAGGACCATAATTGGCCCTACCCCCCATATAAGGTCCCCTTTAGAAAATGACTAAAAAGCTGATTACTGGCTTAAAATTGGGAATATAGTGATGAAATTCGACACACATAAGTTTCATATGAGCCAATATCTCTCCACCAAATTTTATCGGTCTATAATTGACCCTACCCCCCATATAAGGTCCCCTCCATAAAATTACTTTAACGCTCATTACTGGTTAAAAATACTAGTAGATTTATGAAATTCGGCATAAACTAGTTTTGTGTAAGCTAATATCTCTATCTCTTCTATAGGAACCGAAATCTCTCTACCAATTTTTATGAAGATCAATCCATAATAACACCATCCCAAATGAATTAAAGAAAATGACCCGAAAAATACGAATACCGCAATGCAATTCGTCATAAAACAATTTTGATTTAAAATTTCTCTATCATATTTTATGACTTTAATACTCCTTAATGGCTTTAAAATACAAGTAGATCTATGAAATTTTAAATAAATAAGGAACTGAAATCTTCCTATAGGCTTTTATGAGAATTGGTCCAATATGTATGTATAAATAACCCTACTCCCTATATAAATTAGCAATATCAATAGTAAAACCCCACCAATGGACCTCTTTCAAATGTTACCCTGATGTTCTCATTAACATCGATATATAATAAAAAAATATTCAAAGAATCAAAGTTCATTTATATGGCAGTGTTATATATCTTTTATAAGATGGCGGGTATAAAAGATATACAACACTCGTACTTGTTATACCCTTCACCTTCGTAAGAAGGGTATATATAAGTTTGTCATTTCGTTTGTAATTTCTAAAATATAATTTTGCGACCCTATAAAGTATATATATTCTGGATCCTTATAGATAGCGGAGTCGATTAAGCCATGTCCGTCTGTCTGTCTGTTGAAATCAGTTTTTAGAGGTTCAGAAAACGACTTTAACGTTAATTATGGGCGTAAAAATACGAATATAGCGAAGAAATTTGACATAAGTATGTATCTTAGGAACCAAAACCTTTATATCAAATTTTATGTGGATCGGTCTATAATTGACCCTAGCGCCCATATAAGGTCCCCTCCATAAAAATACTTTAACGCTCATTACTGCCTTAAAAAATATGAGTATAGCGATGAAATTTCACAGAAGTATGTTTTTCACAAGACAAAATCTCTTTACCAAATTTTATGTGGAACAGGCCTTAAATAACCCTACCCCCAACATGAGGTCCCTATCAGAAAAATACTTTAAAGCTCAGTACTGGCTTAAAAATACTAGTAGATTTATGAAATTCGACATAAACTACTTTCGTGTAAGCTAATATCTCTATCCCTTCTGTAGCAACCGAAATCTCTTTATCAAATTTTATGAGGATCAGTCCATAATAACACCACCCCATATAAATTCCGCCCCAGAAAATGACGCGAAAAATATGAATACCGCAAGGCAACTCGACAACAAAACAATTTTGATTTAAAATCTCTCTACCATATTTTATGAATTTAATGCTCCTTAATGGCTTTAAAATACAAGTAGATCGATGAAATTTTAAACAAATAAGGAACTGAAATCTTCCTACAGACTTTTATGAGAATTGGTCCATATATATATATATATATATATATTATATATATATATATATATATATATATATATATATATATAATATATAATATATATATATATATATTATATATATATATATATATATATATATATATATATTATATATATATATATATATTATATATATATATATATATAATATATATTATATATATTTATATATATATATATATATATAATATATATATATATATATATATATATATATATATATATATATATATATATATATGTATAAATAACCCTACTCCCTATAAAAATTAGCACTGTCAATAGTAAAACCCCCATTAATTGACCCCTTTCAAATGTTACCCTGATGTTCTCATTAATATCGATATATAATAATAAAATATCAGAGTTCATTTATATGACAGTGATTTGATGGTGGGTATAAAAGATTCGGCATAGCCGAATGTAACACTCTTGTTGTTTTTCAATTCGAGCCGAAAATCAGCAAATGTGTGTTTGCAAGAAAAAGGTTTTATGATGGCAATAAAAAACAATTACTAGGAAATAATTATGTGTGGTTATGTGGCCGTAGATTTTATGACGGTCACAAAAAAATGAATTCTGGGAAAGTGTTAAAAAGGAAATTTTTTTACCTTTTTATGTAAATGTGTATGTTCTTCCATATGTATATTGATGGGCATGCAAGTGATCTTAAAAAATGTAGCCCTTTCATTCAATTGTTGATTTATTAGATTATTGATTGTGAGTGAAATGGGTCGGAAAAAATCATTTGATTGTGGAAAGTATGTATCAGTTAACGACGAAAATAAAATTTCAAAATGTTTAATTTGCGAAAAAAAAATTAAAAGGAGCCGTAACTTCAAATATAAAACGACACTATGAAACTATTCATAAAATAAAAATAAGTGACAGTGAAAGTGATATACAGCAAACATCATCAAATAACAGTGTCCAAAGGAAAAAAAATAATACATCAATATCAATGACTAAAAACGAGTTCTTATTGTGTTGTGTTGGACTTGTGACTGTGAAAAATATTCCCTTTAGAATATTCGACGATGAAGAATATTTTAAAAAGATTCTACTCCCTTTCGAAAATTTTTATAACACCAATATTAATTCTAAAAATATTGTGATTAAAATGAACATTGTTGCTAACAAAATCAAAGAAAACATTTCAAAATATATTTTTAAAAAAATGATTTGTTTGAAAATTGATGTTGCCACGCGTATGGAGAAAAGTATGTTGGGAATTAATGTGCAATATATAAAGGACTCCCGAATCATTATAAACACAATTGGAATGATTCAATTAAAAAGAAGACACACTGCTCAATATCTTAAAGAAGAAATAACAAAGTGTTTAAGAGAGTTTAAGTTAAGAACAACAACAACGTATTGCTAAGGTTAAGCGCATATAAGTGTAAAGAAAACACACTGTCTATAGCTAAGCGCATTTACAAACCTGCCAAGAATAGGCGTAATTTTTGTGAAAATGTGACATTTTTTAATGTGATATTCATAGCTATTTACAAGTACTGCGTAAATTCTACATCATTATAATTAAAACCTCCAAGATGTATGCGTATTAAAAAATGCAAATGCAAACTTTTTATGATAATTTTAAAAATTTTGCAAAATTAAAATTTATTTTTCTTTGTATTTTTAACTAAAGGCATGATAATTCATAACTTTTTAAGATGTGAACCGATTCTGCTCATTTTCAATACCAAACAACTTAAAAACATTTTGGGTGAATTTAGTTACATTATATTGCTTCGTTTTATCGTGAGCGTGTTTTACACAGACAGACGTACATAGCTAAATCGACTCAGAATTTGATAAGGACCCAGAATATATATACTTTGTTGGGTCTCAGATGAATATTTCTTGGTGTTACACACGGAATGACGAAGTTATATATACTCTCTATCACCACTGATGGTGGTGGAGGGTATAAAAAAAAACAACATACATAAACATACATACCGAAAAGATATACGAACAGAACGAAAAGAAAACAAAATACCCAACTCAATGAAGCCAACAGCATCCAAACATACAAAACAAAATACACAGCTGAATAAAACCAAATAGATCTACAGACGTGTGTACATCTTTTTCCAATATATAGTGTTGTTGTTGCTTATTTAACAAAGCATGAAACAAATATGACATTTTTTGATGAAATTTTAAGAGGTTGTTTTAGATTTTTGTTCATATCTCCGTTATTTACCGACCGATTTCGCTGATTTTAAATAGCGATCTTTTCGAAAGCATGTCTAACGAAATTATTAAAGATTCGGATCTCGCCGATATCTGGGGTCCTTTAAAAACTGATTTCAACAGACAGACGGACATGGCTTAATCGACTCCGCTATATATAAGGATTCAGAATATATATATACTTTATAGGGTCGGAAAATTATATTATAGAAATTACAAACGGAATGACAAACTTATATATACCCTTCTGCCGAAGTTGAAGAGTATAACAACAATTCAGTCTAGTTTGATGATAGAAAAGTTAAATCATAACTTTGTATTACAAATGTACAATTAGTGTTGGCTAACATTATTTGACAAAGATAGCATAAAAATTATTGCTAAGGTATTGCAGTGTATTTAAAAATTTCTATTTAGCTGGAAAAATTAAATTTTAGCTTGAAACTGGACAAGCATCGAAAAATATGGACAATCCAGCCAGGCCGACAACCCTAATGTAGAGTCTGAATTAGGTGAGAACCCATAAAAGGGAACTTTTTAGTACTTTTTCGTTTTTCAAAGGGTACTTTTTGAATATTCTATAATATTGAACCTAGGAACATGAAATTAAGTATGTAGATTCGGAATTAGATGAGAACCCATAAAAGGGAAAAGGTACACTGAAAAAAAATCCATGCCTAATATATACGAAAAATGTCGTACATTGTACGAATCGTTCGTTGTTTCGCACCACGAAATTCTTTCGTCATATATACGAAATTGTACGAAATATTTTAGTATAATGCAATATATTCTTGAAAAAATTAATTTACATAAATTGAAAAAAGGGAATTTTGAACAAATAAGGTAAAATTTACGAAATATTAATTTATTCAAACATTTTTGTTCATTTTAAAATAAATTTTCTAATTTTAGTTCAAAATTATTTTCCACATTTATACTTATTATACTTTTTCTTAAATTTTATAAAAATATTGTAGTTTTATTTAATCATAATATAATTAATATCATTGTGTTTAATTTCGCTAAAATTTAAGAAAAATATATTACGAAAGGTTTTCGTATTTTCGTAAAAAGAGAAAATGGTTTTATTAAATAATATTTCGTATTATACACGAAATTTTTGTAAATACTACGAAAATAGAAGTTACGAATTTTTTTTCGTAAAGTTGAGCATGGATTATTTTCAGTGTACTTATTGAGTTTTCTATAATATTGAACTAACAAACATTAAATTAAGTACGTAGAACCCGGATTAGACAAAAACACATCAAAGGAGATTTTTTGGTACTTTTTCGTTCTTCAAAAGGTCTTTTTTGAATTTTCTATAATATTGAACCCGGAAACATGAAAGTATGTAGAGTCGAAATTAGGTGAGAACCGGAAAAAGTGAACTTTTTGGTAGTTTTTTGTTTTTAAAAGGTACTCCTTGAATTTTTTCTAATATAGAAACTAGAAATATCTTTATAATTAATAGGCAAGATTTTTTGTGACCTTTTTTACTCTTAAAGTATACATCCGATATTTGCCAAAGGTATATCATTTAAAAGGTATTTGTTCGCAGATGTGCACAATATATATATTAATGAGATCGGGACACTAAAGTGACGACTGTCTTCATTATCGATTACAAAGAGTTTATTTGTGACGAAAGACAAAAACATACGAATTGGGGTCAGCCAGGTGGTAAGATATTAATGGAACTAAAATTTAAAAATTTCAAGTGTCTACCCTCCAGAATACTATTGGACAATAATGTGACGATTGACCCAAAAGATATAAATTTGAGTCCACCAGATGGTGGCATATAAGTAGAAAGTAATAATCATTTTTCCAAAAGATGGGTAAAATAACTACTTTTGGAAGTACAACAAAAAAAACAACTTTTAAGAGTATAATCTCTAGGTTACTTGAGGACAGTAAAGAGACGACTGTCTCCGCTCCCGCTTACAAAGGGGACACTAAAGTGACGACTGTCTTCATTCTCGATTACAAAGGGTACATTCGTGACGAATGACCCAAAACATACGAATTACGATCATCCAGGTGGTTAACTATTAGTGGGAATTACTGCCTTTTTCGTATGCATTGACTCTTTGTCGAACTGCTGGGATGTTAATAGTTTTGTCATTGTTTGCGTTTTTTTACTGACAGCCACCGAACGTATTAAAAATAACAGGCGACAGAAAATATTTCTGGCATAGTCATTAACAGCTGCTTATGTTTTTAAACAATTTCGTTTATCCAAATGAAAAAATAAAATATTTTGATTTCTTTATAAAAATGGATTATATTTTCAATCATTACAATGTCTAATACATCTTTTATTCACAAACCGACATTTATATCAGTTTTTGACTTGCTTTCTCGATTTTTGCTAAATATATATGTAAATTATATATTTATACTATACCAATCGGCTTAGAATCGTTTTCTGAGTCGATTAAGCTATGTCCGTCTGGCTGGCTATCCATGTAAACTTTGTGCTCAAGATACAGGTCGCAATTTTCAAGATAATTGGATGAAATTTGGCACGCATTTTGGCCCAAGGACGAAGAGTATTGAAAATTAATAAAAATTATTTCGCCTAGCCCCCATACAACCGTACACCGAATAGGGCCTTTGGGCTCATAATTAAGTTAAATGTCATTTTATGTCAACAAAAGTCTGCAAAACTTAGTTTTATAGAACTTTTAATGAAACTACCGGTTTTTGTAATGATCGGGCCTCATTTTACCCTAGCCCCCATACAAACTTCCCTCAGAAAATGACGTTCAGAAGGTCAAAATTCATCTATAAACAATAATAAAACTTTTAAGTTATACATAAGTAACTTTGAAGTAGACGTGGATTCCTCTACCAACATAACATATTTTCCCCTACTCCCCTTTGAGCCCTCTTGTAAAAAATTTCTATTATGTCAAAAATAAGTAAAAATATTCCGGAATTAAATTAAAAAACTAATCAAATGTTTTTTTAAATAATCCTCATTTTTAACATACTAACTATACATTCATACATGTTATTTTATAATATATGACGACCGTGTGAATCCCCTAAACGATTTAATATTTATACATTATACAACTATAATGGGGAGAGTATTATACGTTTGTGCTGATGTTTGTAACACACAAGAATATTGGTCCAATACCCACCTTAAAGTAATCCGATCGAGTCAGAATCATTTTTTGAGTTGATGTCTGGCTGGCTGTCCATGTAAACCATTTGCGGAAGGTACAGGCCGCAATTTTCCAGATAATTTGATGAAATTTGGACCAACCATTTTTTTGCACAGGGGCGAATCCTATAGAAAATGGTTAAAATTGGTCTAATATTTCGCCTAGTCCCACACAACCGTACCTCCCGATTTCGATTTATGCCATAAAAAGTTGGAAAGTATAGTCGGTCATGACCCTATTTTTAAAATTTTTGTTTTTCATAAATAAACTTTTATGTTGAATTTTACCTTAATTCTAAAGTATCTAAGCAATTTATTGATAAAAAGTAAAATTTTCTAAAAGAGGATTTATATAGAAGTATAGGTCAAACATGAGCCGATCCTCTGTAAATTTGGGAAAAGGATATAGTTTAAATGACAGTTAGTTTTGTTGAGTTTCATTGATAAAAAAATGGTTACAAGTCAATTTTATACGTTTAAGACATTTTTTGAAAGAGGGTTTGTATGGGGCTAGGGTCAAATGCCCGACTATACTTTCCTACTTGTTTTTATACCCCTCACCTTCTTGAGAAGGGTATATATAAGTTTGTCATTCCGTTTGTAATTTCTATAATATAATTTTCCGACCCTATAAAGTATATATATTCTTGATCCTTATAGAAAGCGGAATCGATTAAGCCATGTCCGTCTGTCTGTCTGACCGTCTGTCTGTCTGTTGAAATCAGTTTTTAGAGGACCCCAGATATCGGCGAGATCCGAATCTTCAATAATTCTATTAGACATGCTTTCGAGAAGATCGCTATTTAAAATCAGCAAAATCGGTCGGTAAATAACGGAGATATGAGCAAAAATCCGAGACAACCTCTGAAAATTTCATCGAAAAATTGTTAAAAAAGCAACAAAAACGCTGTATATAGAAATAGATGTACACAAGTGTGTGTAGATGTATTTGGTTTTATTCAGCTGTGTATTTTTTTGTATTTTTGGAATCCAAACATACAAAAAATACACAGCAAAAAATATGATTTGCATTTTTTGTTAAAATAAAATAATTTTCCCTTTTGTTTTGCAAATATATTTTTTAATGAATATTTCGTTTAGCGTTGTTGTTGTTGTTCTTTTTGTTTAGCTTTTGATGTAATAATAATGTAGTCGGGAAAAAAATTTAAAATTTATAAAAGATGTTTAAAATACACTATGGTGAAGGGTATATAAGATTCGGCACAGCCGAATATAGCATTCTTACATGTTTTTTCATGCTTTGTTAAAAAAGCAACAACAACACTGTATATTGGAAAAAGATGTACACGTGTGTGTACATCTTTTGGTTTTATCCAGCTGTGATTTTGCTTTGTATGTTTCAATGCTGTTGGCGTCATTGAGTTATGTATTTTGTTTTTGTGAATTCTATTCGTATATTTGGATGTAGGTTCGTTTTAGTAAGTAAGTAAAAATGTTTATTGAGTCTTTTCTTCTTTCAATTACAATGATTTTTTTTACTAAACGATAGAATAATATTATTCTTAGAACTATTTACATCTTGCTCTAATAAAAGTTAATAATGAAAAAGCAACTTGCTAGACAGAGAAGATACAATACTAAAAAGTATTTTTACATTTAATATTAAACATATGCTTGCTCCCGGCATAACCATTAACGTACAGAGTTATATTCTGTATATAAAAAACTACAAATAGGCAACACTTAAAACTAAATAAAAAAACAGATAAATTACGGTATCTTAACTGAGATTAACACTGAGTAAAACGAACTGTCCAATTTAAAAGGTGAACAAATATAAAAAATCACAAGTCGGTAGACCTAATACTGAGTATCAAATCATAATTAACAGTTAAAATCACAGTTTCATAGACTAGAAACAAAATTAAAAATACAAAATTGTATTAAATAATAAACATTAACAACGAAAAATTATCACAGTGATGCGTCAATTAATAACAATTCCCTAGCCTCTGTGCGAGCCGGGGGAAGTCCTCGCGTAGAATTCAGGGATGACACGCGCATCCAATCCATTCGTGCCCGGAGCACCTAGAATACCAATTGGGGAGAGGTATGTTACACCAGACCAATCCACGTTTCGTTCCATCTCGAAAATTTCATTCATTAGATTGTTTTCATGTGTGGCCAGGTTATCCACAAATTTCCTTTGTAGGGACATTGCATAATTACAAAAAGGCACAACCTCTGATTTCTCATAGATATAAGAGTTGGAATAACGCTTCGCTTGGCTTGCAAAATTCTTGTTTATACATTTTCTCAGGATCCTTGTCTCGAATACCTCCAATTCTTTTGCCACTATTGGTGAAATAGTAAACCAGATCGGAAATGCGTATACCAAGGCGGACCTGATTGCCACTTTATATAGTAATAACTTTGTATTACTCGGAAGATATTTACTGTTAAACATACTGGTGAACATGCAAGCAATTCTTTTGGGTTCGTTTTATTACGAAAAACATATGAACAACGTTCATATGTTTTTGGTTATGTATGTTTAGATGTCTGTTGGTTTAGAAGCCTTGTGTATTTTGTTTTTTTATTTCGTTTAGCGTTGTTTTTTTTTATTTTGTTTAGCTTTTGGTGTAATAATAATGTAGTCGGGAAAAAATTTAAAATTTATAAAACTAAGATGTTTAAAATACACTATGGTGAAGGGTATATAAGATTCGGCACAGTCGAATATAGCACTCTTTTATTTATAATATATTAGTAACTATTTGTAGAAATATACATTTCTATTAATTATAAATTATAATTTATAATACTGAAATAAAAAGAAGTACTTCCTAAAGAATAACACCACTTCAAAAGTATCAAATATGAACTATTGATTACAATAGTGAAATGTAGTTTACATTTAGGCAAAATATCGACCACTTCATTTAAAACAGGTAACTAGTTAGTTAGAAATGCTGTAATGTAACTGAAAGGTGCAAATCGGCACTTTTCGTAATTTAGGGAAACCATTTGCAAATGCAATGATACAAGACCATTTACACTATATGTATTGTGAATTAGGCTATAATATTATTCCCAGCAAAAATAAAAGGAGGACTCAAAAAAAATACCTTTCAAATTCGACTTAAATGTTCACAATTTTATTTAACAATAAAGCAAAGTACAATTCAACTTAAACGTTTTTAGTGATAATTGATAAATACGTGTAATTTATTTATTTATGTTAATATTTTTTGTGTCAAATTAGTTGTATTCTACTACGATTTCACTTCTTAATAACTTCCAAAAGAACATAAAATTTACTTACTGAACATTTTTATATCCTACACTACTTTAGTTGTGTAACTATAATTCAATATTCATGTTGGTCAATCATTAAATTTGAAACTGTAACATTGTTTTGTTTTCTGGCCCAAAGCCTATTGAAAATGGATAAAATCGGTCCATTATTTCGCTTAGCACCCATGTAACCGTACCCCCCGAAAGGAGCCATTGGGCTCATAATTCAGTTAAATGTTCACACAAACTCCCTTCAGAAAATAACTTGAAGGTCAAAACTCACATATAAACATTAATAATACTTTTAAATTCTACATAAATAACTTTGAAGTCGTGAATTCCTCTACCGACATTTATAAGAATAAGCACATATTTTCCCCTACTCCCTTTGAGCCCTCTTGTAAAAAAATATATTTTTGCCAAAAATAATTAAAAATACTCCGGAATTTATACTTTTTTTCATACATTTTTTATTTTTGTATTGAATTTCATAGAGATATTAGTGTTTATAAGTGAATTGTAAACATTCGTGTTTTTTTAATAAAATTTAATGTTCTTTTTACCCATAATATATTATAATATTCAACAAAGAAATACACGAATACTCGTTTTATAAAAATTTTATTTAGCAATTTTAAAAGTAGAATGCTTTCTGTTTTTGAAGTCATTCTATGGATTTTTTAAATGTTTGCAATAAGTGAAACAAATAGTTCCTAAAAAACCTGTTTATGTAGAATTTAGTTGCTATACTGGTATTTTTAAGCGAGTTAATGTCATTTTCTGATGTGATATTTATATGGGAGGTAGGATCGACTATTGACCGATCCTCATAATATTTTACAAAAACATTTTAGTTCATTAAAAATTTGTACATTTCGAATTTCATGGCCATCCGCGCATTTATAAGCCAGTTATCTGCGTTAAAGTAGTTTCTGCCAAACAAAAAATGTTTGTATAAAATTTTAACTCTCTAGCTCGTCCTATCTTGTTTTCAACAGGCAAGTGGATAGACGGCTAGATCGTTTTAGAATCTAATAAGGGACCCTATATTTCGATGTGCTAGAAACGGAATGACAAATAAAACACACTCCTTATTTTTTTTGATGGTGGGTATAAAACATGTTGCAGCTGATGAAATGCACACATATTTCTATACTTAAGTTAAACATCGTATACATATATCATTATAAAGGTCTACACTTGAAATCTAATGAGAAGTTTAAAATAGGTTTAGATTGAACTAGTTAACTTTATTAGTTTACATTAATGTGCGCAAACGCGTTTTTTTTTTATCCGTATCTTAGGATTTTGGAGGAGTTTGGCAAGTTTTATTTATATTTTATTATATTTTTACTTTTATTCGTTTGAATAATCGAATACTTTTTAAATTTAGTCGATTACTCGAATAAAAAAATATATTGTAAGCTTTTATTCGAATAATTTTAAACACGAATAATTGACGACCCTACTATATGGATACAGCTTTAAAATCTCTTTTTGTAATAACTCATATTGAATATGGCCTCTGGTAGATTAGTGGTTATGGTTCTAGTCTGGTATACCGGAGGTGGTGGGTTCGTTTCCCATCTGAGATACTGGTTAAGGAGCGCACAACAGACCCGATAGAGGCCTAGGTGTATTTTTTCGGATTTGATGTATATACATCTTCTTTTTAATCTAATTAACTGACTATTAAAGTTATGAACTGTTTCTAAATTAACATTTTTAAATAATTTGTTGAGAAACTTTTGATTTTGTGTGTGAGAGAAAAAATTTCTCTTTTCACAAAAATCAAAAGTTTCCCAGTGTGAACCAGGTCTAAGGAAACTTCAAAAGAAAATTAAAAAAGTTTCTCAACAAAAGTTTCCTAGTGTGGACCAGGTCTAAGTAGGAAGTGGTTATAATGCAAAATTTCCTCCCCTTAGACCTGGTTCACACTGAGAAAATTTTGTTGAGAAAATTTTGATTTTGTGTGTAAGAGAAAGAGATGGTTTATATTTCTTTTTCTCTCACACACAAAAGCAAAAGTTTCCCAGTGTGAACCAGGTATTACATACTTCCTAAACTACATTTTTAATAAATTATTTTTTAACTTTATCATGTATTGACAGTTCTTATACAAAAATTGTCTTAACTGGAAGAATAACTGCCAGTTAAACGATAACTGCAGGTTGTGTAAATGATAAGATTTTTTAATTTTTAAAATATTTCAAATTTATATTTATTTTTTATTTGTTATGAAGAATAGGTATTTAACTATGTTTGCTTATATTTTGTGGAATTACTATATACTATACTATATATACTATAAGATTCTTATGAGCACAAATCTCTTTATCGGTTCATAATTGACCCTACGCCATGAAATTCGTTACACAGAAGCAAGTTTCTTCTTTCTTTTTATTTTTGTGTGTGAGTGAAAGAGAAAGCCATATTAACCATCTCTTTCTTTCACATACAAAATCAAAAGTTTCCAAAAAAAGTTTCCCTGTGTGAACCGGCACTTACAAGTCAGAATCTCATAATAATGTTTTAGGAAAGCATTCCATTTAATGCATACGGTTTGATGATGGGTATATAAGATTCGGTATAATCGAATATAACACTCTTATTTGTTAATGCTCTATTCGACTATGATATGTCAATTCTCAAAATCCCTATTAAATGTAAACAAAAATCGTCAATCACACAAATCCAATCGAAGCGGATGAACTTGATTATCTTATCAAAAAAAAAAAAGGAATTAAACTGTTTTATAACCTACATGCTCAACTTTGAGCATGTAGAGTAACTAATCTGAAAAGGTTATAAAATAATTTCATTTCTTTTTTTGTTTTTTGATAAGATAATCAAGTTCATCCGCTTCGATTGGCGATTTAACTTTATAGTATATATAGTACTTGACGTGGAGGTAAAATTAATTGTTAACAGTTATTTGCAGCTAAAAAGTGAATATGGTCTTAATAAAGCAATTTTTGCTTTTTTTGTTTATATTTGCTGCTTCTTCTGCAGAAGAATTTACAGAGTTTGATACATTTATTGATATTCCCTTTAAACCAATTAAGAGTTCAGTAAGTTGTACTTTTCGTCTATAAGATTATGTTATAAGTGTTTTTAATTACAGGCTGATCGTATACGGGAACATGGTTATCCTGCTGAATCACATTTTATTGAAACTTCTGATGGATATGTTTTGAATATGTTTAGGATACCATATTCTCCAAAATTAAACAATAAAGGTAGAGGAAATCCAGTGGTATTTTTACAACACGGCCTATTTTCATGCTCAGATTCTTTCATATTGAATGGACCAAATGATTCTATTGCATTTAACTTTGCTGATAACGGTTTCGACGTCTGGCTAGGGAATGCCCGGGGCAATATATATTCACGAAACAATTACGAGACTATCGTTAAACCACCCAAATTTTTGGTCATTTAGTTGGCACGAAATCGGCAACATTGACATTCAGAAATGATTGATTACATATTAAACAAAACTGGAGAAACCAAAGTCCATTACGTTGGACATTCTCAAGGAACAACAGTGTTCTTTGTAATGGCTTCAACGCGTCCCGAATATAATAAAAAGATAAAAACTGCTCATATGTTAGCTCCACCAATATTTATGGGTAACGTTACAGATAATCTTGTAGTGGGTCTAGCCCCTTATGTTGGTACTCCTGGAAAGGGATCTAATATTTTGGGTAATCAACAATTTATACCCTATAATCCATTTGTACAGCGATTGTTAGATACTGCATGTGGAGGTAACTCAGCATTTCCAAAGTATTGTTCAACACTATTTCTTTTATGGCTGGACCAGAAAATAAAAATTTAAATATGGTAAGTTTACATCAGACAAATAACGATATGTTTACAATATATATATTTTTTGTACAAGACATTACTTCCACTGCTTGCGGAAACCCATCCGGCTGGAATTTCAACAAATCAGGCTATACATTATATACAAGAATATGTGAGTAATGAGTTTAGACAATTTGACTATGGCGAAAGGAAAAACAAGCAAAAATATGGACAGACAGAACCACCATCCTACCCAATTGAGCTTATCACTTCAAATATGTATATTTACTATGGTCTTGCTGATACATCGGCCCATTATAAAGATATTCAACGTCTTCGTTATCGCTTGCCTAATATAAAATTGTTCTATGAAGTGCCAGATTCTCATTGGGGTCATTTGGATTTCATATTTGCTCGTCAAGTAAAGAAAACAATAAATGATCCAGTAATACAAATGTGCAAGGAGTATATTAAAAATTCCTTCTAAATATTATTTGTCTTATAGTATTCAATCAATTTATTAAAAGTTAATGTTTACGAAGTCACAATGCAACAGGTAGTTCCAATTCTACAACAAAAAACTTTTTATCGACAATTTTCTATTAAAATAAAATTAAAAGAAATGTTTATTAAAAGAAAATTTGTAATCGAAAATAAAAGAAATTAAAAAAAAATAATTTAACGATCTTTAAAAAAAATCAAATATGAGTTCTATATTCTTATCATACTGTGTTTAAAAAGTCAGGACGTCAGAAAAAAAGAATTTTATGTTTTTAGAAAATGTCCCATTTTATAGGTTCTCATTTATTCATTTTTGCAATTTTTTAAAATAACTTTTTTATTAATAATCAAGAACCGGTTAACCCTTTTTTAAATATCTACTTGTTACGTTTTTCGTTCTCTTAATCAAAAGAAAAGTCACATTTGGTCCCTAAAAAGCATGTGTGTATTGGTGTGTCTTTGTTCTTTTTTAATACGCATAGTAAAATGTTTGATATTAATTGGGAATATATACCCTACACCACTTTAATGGGGTACAGGTCGCAATTTTCAAAATAATTGGATGAAATTTGACACACCACCACGTTTTATTTGGTTAAAATCGGTCCATTATTTCACCTAGCCCCACAGAACAGAACCCCCGAAAAGGGCCCCTAGCCCCCATATAAAGCATCTTTCAGAAAATTAGTTTTTCATCTATAAATTGCTTAAATGTATCGGAACAATTGAAGATAAATGCTTTATTATGAAAAATAAATCACATTTAATATTTATTACTGGTGTAGGGTATCATATGGACGGCCACGCCCGACTATACTTTCTTACTTGTTTTTATTTTTTAATATGGGTGATCAGAAATTGTTTAATTATGGGAAAACATTTAACATCAAGATTATTAAAAAAGATTTTAAGTATTACATAATTCAGTTTTTGTTTAGTTTCACCACAAATCAAGATAATTCAAACAAATTAAATTTTTTTCAATTCAATTTTTTTCAAATTCACAAACCACATTTCTGTATTTATGTCATACAGTGTTACTGTACTATTCAACAATTTATTTGATTCTTGTCAAAAGTTAAAAAAAAATCGAAGAAATGTTACAAAAAATATGTAAATGGAATGACAGAAATTAATCATAAAGATATTAATCGCTTATTTAAGGTTTATTATGCACATTTTCCACACAAAATTCTTACAATAAACCATCAATAACTTTACTAAGCATTTATGAATATGGAGGTTACCCCAAACTTGTTTCAAAACCAAATTTGAAACGAAGTGAAAACGGGAATACCAAATTTGTAATAACATGTGAACCTAAAATGTTGTGAAGCAAAAAACACAAATTAATCTATCTACATTTATTGCTCCGAAAATATTCAGATTTTGTGAAAATCAAATATGTATTTAAATAAATAAAGAAGAAAGACATTAAAAATTTAATACAGTTCATATAAACTTAAGTTATTAACTATTTTATCGAAAATAAATGCTCTTACGCCTAATCCACATATAAAGTCAAAATGATTCCATCTTTTTGGTGGTAACTTGTATATCGCACTGATATTTTTTAATCGTCTAATTAATTTCCAAATATCTTCAACCGACACAATATAATCATTTTCGGCATAGAATATGCTAATTGGCACCACGACATTTTCCAAAGTGTATTCTGGTGGTACTAGCTGACGGTAGTTTAAATAATTTTGTTCTGGTCCATAATCATATTGACGGAATTTTTTGGACATGTAGCCTTGAAAGTAGTGCATAATTTGTTTAAATGATCCTCCAACCGGAAAGTTTGCCATAATATCAGGAATAAGTGTCTGTGACAGAAAAAAAAACAACAAAAAACAGAAACATTAAAATTATGTATGGATAATAATTATGGTTTTCAAGTATTCGTGTTTAAAATTATTAATGATTCTAAGCCGATTGGTATACTTTAAGGTGGGTATAGGACGAATATTTTTGTATGTTACAAACATTAGCACAAACCCAATATACCCTCCCCACTAAAGTGGTGTGGGTATAACAATTTTCAAATTGAAATCGATATAATAGTAAGTTTAAGGTTTATTTAATGGGTGTTTCTTCCCGTATAAAATAAATATGAAATATCATAATAAGTTATGTATGTATGTTTTTATATTATTTAAAGGTAGCGAAGCAGACTAAGTATATCTAATGAAGTATATAATTTGTACTTTTATACTTATCTTGAATTTGTTTTTAATTAAGAAATTTCTTTACAAATAAAAAATGAAATTCATTAATATACATTAGAGTGCTCCAAGGTTGTATGAAGGAAAAAAAATTATCCTACAGGCCGTCCCCCCTAGAATTGTTCTATGAGTTATAAAAATAAGTCGTGCAAAAAAAGAGGTCAATAGGATTACGTTAACTGGTGCCGCAACGGCTCTGAAGTTTGAAGATGCATTTACAAGGGGAAAATATGCAATTTTTTTCATTTTTCATAAAAGTTTTGTCATTAAATAATTTGTTTTGTATTTTATTGTCAAAGAATCGTAATGTACACAGAATTAGCGTTACAAAAGGATAAAAAACACAAAAACTGGTTGAAAAATGTAAAAGTTATTAAAAATTCCCCAGGCCATTATCGTGTCTCAAAGCACTTGAATTCGAAATGTGATAAAAAAATAAACAAATTTTTTAAAATATTCTAATAAAACAATTGTATTACTTAAAATACATCTGTAGTTACTTGAATATGAGTTTTTGTCCTTCAAGAATAACGTAAACCTGTTCTCAGCTATGATCGAAAAATTTTGTTATTTTTAACGGTCGTTTCAAAATTCAAATTTTAGTTTTTTTGATACTTTGTTAAACAATTTTCAATATTTTTGGGAGAACTCATAGGGATTTATGGACAACAGATTAGGGAATAAAACAGTAAAAAATTAAGTCAATACCTCTTATAGTTTGCCTGTACCTGCAATTTGAATTCAGCGGATTTCTTTTTAAGTAATATTTTGCAAAATTAGCCTTTTTATTATATTGTTGCGTATTTTAAATAGAACCCTTTTGTAACTTTATTAGTACACATAATTCTAAATAAAAATTAAGAGTTTCATGCAATTTGGACGCTATTAACCCATAAACTTTAAAGGTCAAAGGTGAAATTTTGTAATATTTGCAATTTTTGTTGGAAACTAGTCGAAATTGTTTCTATTTTTAGGTAGATTATCATAAAACTTAACAAATTTATTTATTAACAACCGATATTTACAACAATAGTGAAAAATAAATAAAAATAAATTAACCCTTAAACGGCATTGGGGGTCAAAAGGACCCCAATGTTTTAAAAACATGCCAATTTGGACATATTTCAATAAAACCCGTTTGCAATCCCATTTAAGGGTTAATTTATTTTTTTACTAATTTTTTTACTGTTTTATTCACTAATCTGTTGTCCATAAATCCCTATGAGTTCTCCCAAAAATATTGAAATTTGTTTAACAATGTATCAAAAAAACTAAAATTTGAATTTTGAAACGACCGTTAAAAAAAACAACATTTTTCGACCATAGCTGAGAATAGGTTTACGTTATTCTATAAGGACAAAAACTCATGTTCAAGTAACTACAGATGTATTTTAAGTAATACAATTGTTTTATTAAAATATTTTCAAAAATATGTTTATTTTTTTTATCACATTTCGAATTCAAGTGCTCTGAGACACGATAATGGCCTGGGGAATTTTTAATAACTTTTACATTTTTCAACCAATTTCTGTGTTTTTTATCTTTTTGTAACGCTGATTCTGTGTACATTATGATTCTTTGACAATAAAATACAAAACAAATTATTTAATGACAAAACTTTTGTGAAAACTGAAAAAAATGCATATTTCCCGCTTGTAAATGCATCTTCAAACTTCAAAGCCGTTGCGGCACCAGTTAACGTAGTCATATTGACCTAATTTTTTGCACGATTTATTTTTATAACCCGTAGAACAATTTTAGGGGAGGGAAGGGCAAAATTCGAAACTTAGTTATTTTGGAGCACTCTAATATACATATATACAGTAGTAGTTTCGCATCAAGTGACCCAACTTTAAAAATTGATGTCTTCCGGTTTAGATGAAATTTACACCAATATTGAATAGCAGGCCAAACAAAAACTTTCAACTCTATCGGTCAAAAACTGACGGACATAGAGGGTCTTAAAGACGGACATTTTGGTTATATGGGACTATAGAGCCCTTAATCGAAATTGTATAAGCTTTCCTCTGAAAAAAATGATTTAAAACAAGTAAGATGTTCGGCTGTGCCGAATCTTATATACCCTTCTACATATTGTATTTTAAACATATTAGTTTTATAAATTTTAAATTTTTTCCCGACTACATTGTTATTACACCAAAAGCAAAACAAAATGAACAACAAAAACGCTAAACGAAGTAAAAAACAAGTATTAATGTATAGTCAGACGTAGCCGACCCTATGATACCCTACACCAGTTAGTATGTATGTTAAAAATGGGGATTATTTAAAAAAATAAAGCATTTGGTTTGTTTTTTTAACTTTATTTCGGAATATTTTTACTTTTTTTTGGCAAAAAAGAGATTTTTTTAAGAGGGCTCAAAGGGGAGTAGGGCAAAATCCGATTTTAACCATTTTCAATAGGCTCCGTCCTTGGGTCAAAAGAAGCGTGTGTGCCAAATTTCATCTTGAAAATTGCGACCTGTACCTTGCGCACAAGGTTTACATGGACAGCCAGACGGACGGACATAGCTTAATCGACTCAGAAAATGATTCTAAGCCGATTGGTATACTTTAAGGTGGGTATTGTATTGGTAATGCATTAGTAGTGTCTATGAAATGATCAATAATGAAGGAAATTATAGGTATTTTAGAAATTTGTAACAGGAATACAAAAAATTAAGAGGGGACATAAAAACAAAAAATGTTGTTTTTGTAATTTTACATTGTGAAAGGTTAAAACAACAAAAATGTATGAGTGTATTACATACATATACATTTATGTTTTTCATATGCATGTACATACGGTGAATCAATTAAGTAATTTGCCTACGTAAAATTTTATAAATTTTAAGAAAAAACTTTATCTGAACAATTATTTACAGCAAAATAAAACTATTTGTTTGTTGTATTTTGTAAAGAATATCTTATATCTTAAATGTAAATCTTATAAAATGTAAAATCGTGATATTATTTAACGAAATTTTTGAAAAAATTGAGAACGTATTGTTAATTTTTTAGGTCAATAAAGTATTTTGCTATTTTAGTGTTTTTTGTTATTTTTTCAATATTGCTGCATTATTTTATAAAATTTTATATTTTTATTACTCCTATATATTAGAATAACATTTTTAGATATTTTAGTAGTAGAACGATTCTTCTTGGACATTTCTTAACTGATTTATTATCCTACATACCAATAAGAATTTATCAATATTTGACTTAATATGAAATCTATCGTTTCTTTGATTAAATTTCGAAAATAATAAGTAATCTTGAATTGAATACATGATATATTAGATAATCAATGGATTTGGACCTAGAAAAAATGTTTAGTCAGGTATAAATCTATATATTATAACAAAAATAATCTAGGTCTAGGTCTTTGGTCTATAGAACTATTACATGATAAAATCCTGATTTTCAACCTCATATTTTAAAGCTTTATTTAATGAATAAGATACAGTAGGCGTATTAGGATCTGAATAGTTATTCTTGATTTGGGTTCTAAATATTTATAAGTGTATGTATTAGCTGAAAATTTTTGCTTTTGTTGACCTTAGGGTATGATAACCACCTCTAATTTAAAATATCTAAATTAGGTATTTTTCCTGTACTACACGACAGTTTAATTTACATTGGTTCCAAGCATCCTAAGGTCTGTTTAGAGGTCTAAATTAAAACATAGTGTTCCTCCTAGTTCGCATATGGATTTTGGAGAAGATAAATCAGGAGTCCAATGTTTTTCCATGGATACAAGTCTCCTCCCTTTGGCAGTTAAAGATTTTGAATCACCACTCAGTGCGTTTTTTCTAATAATTCTTTGGATCATTTCATCAATTACTGTATTTAATATTTTTTAATGTTATTGATTAAGCATTTCATAATTATATTTCACTGATTTACACTTGTTCTAGAAATCTAAACTAATATTTTTAAGGCAAATAACATCACATTTTTACACAATGAGGATATGATTTTTGCAAATTACGATTGAAAAATACTTAACACTCGTCCTTTTAATAATAAAACAATAAATTCAAAAAAGAAATTAAAACATCATTTGAAAAAACCCAACGAAATTAACCGAAATTCTCAATATGCAAAATACTTTTTTGACATGCAAATTCTGATGAAGAATAATAAAATGCAACAACAAATGCACCAAAATTTGTATTTTAATATTTTTTTCTTGGTTTTCCCATTTTACACAATCTTTATTTTTAATTGAAAAACAAAAATTTACTTTTTACATATTTTTTCCAATTTTATTTGTGAATAAAAATCTAAATTCTCTTAAAAAACAGGTAGGCAAAAAACTTAGTTGATTCACTGTATGTGAAAATGTACGTGTGAAGCAATAACAAAAAACATACTCGTCATAAAAATGACCTATAACAGTACTTCTCTTTCCTACTTTACCGTTTTACGCACATTCCTACACGGTGGTTTACGCAAGGTCATTTTTTTGCTATGCCTGAATTGGTGGAGGAGAGAAGAAGAAGGAAATATCATTATATAGTCTTTCTCATGTAAATTCAAAAATTCAATATGTAAATTTATTAATAGATATGTATATTTTTCTTCGCGCATGTTCATTCATTATTGTTCAAAATCATTGTGAGTATGTAATAATAAAATATTCATACATACATATCTACACCAGATATAAATATACATATGTATGTATGTATGTATGTATGTATGTATGTATGTATGTATATGTGAAACAATAACAAAAAACATAAAAATGACATGTAGCAGTACTTTTCTTTCCCACTTTTCACGCACATTCCATAACGGTGGTTTACACTGGGTCATTTTTTTGCTTTACCTTTGAATTGGTGGGAAGAAGATATGTAGATATGTATATGTGATGCAAAAACACATTCCTCATAAAAATGACCTGTAGTAGTACTTCTCTTTCCTACTTTATCATTTTACGCACATTCCTTAACGATGGTTTACGCAAGATCCTTTTTTTGCTTTACTTGAATTGGTGGTGGAGAGAAGAGGAAAGAAATATCATTATTATTTAGTCTCTCTCATGTAAATTCAAAAGGTTGGCAATGGCAAATGCAAATTTATTAACACCTATATATATTTTTCTTCGCTCCTGTTCATTCATTATTGTAAGATAATTGCGAGTATGTAATAATAATTTATAGAAATGTGACATATGTATATGTAAGTAATACACTTATACATTTTTGTTGTTTTAACCTTTCACAATGTAAAATTACAAAAACAACATTTTATGTTTTTATGTCCCCTCTTAATATTTTGCATTCCTGTTACAAATTTCTAAAATACCTATAATTTCCTTCATTATTTATCATTTCATAGACACTACTAATGCATTACTACCTGTTTACAAGCTTATTGATATTGTTTCTTGCTTTATATTGAATTTATTCCATATCATACTGTTACCAACAGTATGTTTAAATATATCCTGTAAAAACAATTTTTTACATACATATTTGAATATATTTTTACATTCATATGATCCTCTAAGTATTTATATACTATTTTTCTAATTATATTATAATTGTTCAGATAAAGTTTTTCCTAAAATTTATAAAATTTTACGTAGGCAAATTACTTAATTGATTCACCGTATGTACATGCATACAAATACATACATTTTAATACTCCACATTATAAATTTAATAATACATACATTCAATAATTCAATTCAAAAATTTTCTAATTTAAATTTGGTTATTTCATGCATACATTTCTCCCATAATATACATACACATAAACGTTTTCAATTATTTTCTAAATAATATTTGGTTATATCTTGCATACATTTTTCACATTTTATAATTTTTCAAGTTCAACATGAAATGTTAAATTTTAGACCATAAGTCATTTCCTACAGTAAATAATATTTAAGTTTGATAGTAAAAATATTGTAACCTGATAGTCGCGACTATCGTTTTGTTTCGTGTTTTCGTCGGCACTATATGCTCTGCTTGCGTACATTTCATGCTTGCATGGCTTCAATATTGTTGACTGCGAATAATTTGTGTAGGAAAATATTTTAATATTATAAATATGTTAGCGAGTTGATGCGTAATATATTGTATGTGAAAACATTTTATATTTGTCTGTAAGCTGTAATATGCAATAGCTTGTATGGGTAAATATTTTTAGCAAAAGTACTAGAAATATTTCGAATGGGAGCAATTAAATATATTATATTCATAAAATATATTTATATATTAATATTACATACGTATGCATAGGAGAAAATATGTATTTTGGTTACTAATATATTAGTAATTTTAATCACTGAATTAAACCAAATTCATCTACACACGCACATCTTTTTCCAATTCACAGTACTGTTGTTGCTTTTTTAACAAAGCGTGGAAAAAATATGTCGTTTTTGATAAAGGTTGTCTCGGATTTTTGCTCATATCTCAGTTATTTATAGACCGATTTTGCTGATTTTAAATAGCGATCTTCTCGAAGGCATGTCTAACAGAATTATTAAAGTTTCGGATCTCGCCGATATCTGGTTCCTCTAAAAACTGATTTCAACAGACAGACGGACATGGCTTAATCGACTCCGCTATCTATAAGGATCCAGAATATATATACTTTATACGGTAGGAAAGTTATATTAAAGAAATAACAAACGGAATGACAAACTTATATATACCCGTCTCACGAAGGTGAATGGCGTTTACAAAAAAATATTATTAACAATGAAGAAATAGCTATCTGAATTGTTAAGCAAAAAGTTACACCCATTTTAGACCCTCGAAGAGCTTAAAATGTTTGGTCTACTATTCAATAGTACTATCCGTGAAGCAAATTTCATGCGATTTTTGAGTTCGGACAGCTGACACAAAATAGCCTATTTATTTATGTCCACTCTAAGTACTACATAACAATCATCCATGACACACTCCGCCCAGCATATGTGTAAATATGTTCATACATATGTACGTATATCTATGTATATAAACATTAACCAACCATTACAAAAGTGATAATAAAACATTTTTGAAAGACAGAATAAATTACATACATACATATGTATGTATGCACATGAAGTATTTTCATCCAATAAGGTTTGAGACTTCTCGAAGGGAAGGAAAATGTACAATCATAAATATACATACATATGTATATATTATTTACCACCACCCAACATTGTGTGGATAGTGATGTTCGAATATGACCTGTACTAACATTACATGATTTAATATGTATTTGGATTAAGGGTGCTCATTTCTTAAAAACCTTGCAATGACTTGTACTTACTCATTATCTTACCTTACAATGACGACTACATACTATGCGCATTACTTAATGACTTCCATTGAACCTGATATATATTACAGTACATATTTTTGGCTTTGGAATTTTGTTTGCGTTATTTATTTAATTCAAAACTGAAATTTTAAATATACATTTTAGAATTTAATTTAAATGTTAGGATAAGTCAAATACAAATTAGAGTGTCGTATTTTTGGGATATTCTAACATCCATTATAGACTTTTGTTTTGTAAGCTTAAAACTTAGAACAGATTTTTAACAATGTAACAAACTATATCTGTGAACACCCTAATACGTTTTCAATGTAATACTTAGCGCTTGTTAAGAGGACTACGAATAGGATTGTTAAATTAAGGGAAAAATAACATTATGGTTTTAGGCAAATTGAGTAAATACAGATGCACACAATATAATAATTGAAATTTTGCCACACAGTCAACAGCGATGACTTTTTCAATTAATTTAAATCAACCAAGCGTTTTATGATGTTTTTTATTTGGTTATTCTATTTCTTTTTTGGCAATGATTTAATTTTATGCACAGGAAATGTTAGGAATGTAATTTACATGAGGTATGAAATACAATTTATATATATGTAAATACGTTTTATTTTAGCTTACATATTTAATAATACGACTGACTACCTTGGTAAAAATGTATACACTTTTCTTCATTGTAACAATAAAAAATTCACAAATTCAAAACATTAATTAATTTTTTCACATGCGGGTCTACATTCTTTCCGATATTTCTGAAATATCATCCTTTAAATAAATTAAACATTTATGAATCTTAAAACAAAGTACTTGTTTAAAATTGTTTTAACTAAGAAAAGTTCCGACTTTTCTTAGTTATATACGAATATTGAAGAAATGATTATGTATCTTATTTATAATTTTATTATTTGTAACTTAGAAATATTTACTTCAAATTTTATAATAAAAAAAATCATGTAAATATTGACATTGACTGCTTTTTTTAAGAACAAAATCTTGAAAATACCCATTTTTAAAAATGTTGATCTAAAATAAAATTATGTAGCTTTTATTATAATTTGAAGAATAAATATATATTTTTTATTACAGAACTTTTTCTAATCTATGGAAATAGATAGGTCTAAGCTTCATTCTTTTCCTCAATATTTTTTTAATACAAACTTTTACGAAATCACAATTTTTGGGGCGAAGAAAGTCCATAACTGGTCATAGCTCTCATACAAGGACCCTTCCCGAAAATCACTTAAACGCTCGTAACTCATTACAAATTAAGATATCCATATATAATTTGGAATATGTATTCCTTATATGCACAGAAATATTACAATGAATTTTATTTCCGATCGGTCCATAATTGGTCATACCTCCCAAACAAGGTCCCCTTCCGAAAATCACTCATTGCTAAATTAAAATATCGATATAAAGTTTAACACAAGTATTGCACATATACACAGAAATATTACTGTGGAATTATTTTCCTATCGGTCAATAATTGATCATAGCTCTTATACAAGGTCCCTTTTGGAAAAACACTTAAAGGCACATAACTCATTACCAAATAGTAATGCCCATAAAAAATTTGACATACATACTAAGGGTTTTCATTTAAACGCTTAAGTTTCCCATTTGTGCAAGTGGGCAAGTTTATTCGACTTGTTTCATGAAACCCCTGTTCAAATTCTGTTCAATTACAATATTTATAAACATTTTACAGCAATGTCAAACGAAATCAAAAAAAATATATATATATTTTTACAAAAAATTGTACAAAATTGTTAAAAATGTGAATATTCAAGTCCATAAATTCAAAAGTGAACAATAAGTGAACAGATTTATTAAATGCACAATGAGTTTGCTCAAGTTTGCCAGTCTAAATAGTCGCTCAAACTTAGAATCAAAAAAATTTAAAGTTATTTTACAAATCGTTTATAGCAGACGTCGGCGCTAGTATTGTTCTGACAACGAAGATTTTCGGCAAATTACCAGTGTTGCCAACTTAGTGCTTTTAGCACTATTTGCGGTGCTTTTTGGTATGCCAAACGCGGAAAATTTTGCTCATGGTGCCTTTCTTAAAAAAAACTAAAGTGGTGCTTTCTAATTTTATGACAGTGCATTTAGTGCTTTTTATACCCAACATATAACCAAGATGAGTGGGGTATATTGATTTTGTCACTCCGTTTGTAACACATTGGTCGTATATATTTTGGGTCCTTATTAAATTCTAAGGCGATCTAACCATGTCCATCCGTCTGTTCATCTGTCCGTCCGTCTGTCTGTTGAAAGCACGATAGGGTTAGAACGTAAAGAGCAAACGAGTTAAATTTTTCCACAAATTTTTATATGCATCAAAATTTTTATACCAAATGACATTAATACTCATTACCGACTTAAAAATATTCGACATAAATATGTTTTATATAAGCCAAAATCTCTCTAGCAAATTTTACGGCAATCGGTCCATAATTGACCCTACCCCCACATATGGTCACCTTCAAAAATTGATTTTAACGCTCATTACTGACTAAAAAATACGTGTTTAGCGGAGAAATTCGAAATAAACTACTTTTATACAAATGTAATCTTTCTACCGAATTTAATTCGGATTTATCGGTAACGTACCCTACCCCCTATTAAGGTCCCCTTAAAAATATGAGTACAGCGATAAAAATCGACAAAAAATAAGTTTTATATAATTTTTTTACACAATTGAATCTATCCCTCATATATAAAGCCTCCATGATTACTTTATCGTTGTACTCGCAATAAAAAGATTTTTATTATAATTCTTTATGCCGAATTTTATGACGATTGGTCTATAACTGACCAACAAAACAAAATCTATGTACAAAATGTACAAAAGCAAATATTCTTCAAAAACAAAGTATTCAAAATACTTTAAAATAAGTTATGTTATTCACTATCAGTGAAATTAACAATTTTTCCAGAACTCAAAAAACTTAAAAATAATATATATAGATTTTACAAAAAAAAATATATTTCATAAGTTTTGTAAAATTTTACAATTTGGGTGTGGGTACATCGGTTGGCCAGTTGGTAGTGTGCCTGTCAGTTTGAATGTTTAATGAAATTTTACTATTTTTAAAATTCTCATCTTATTTATCTAATATTCGTCAAACATTAGTTTTAGTTCTTACGTTACTAAAAATCTAACTCACACCGGTGAAAGACTTTAGTATGACGCATGTTTTGTTTTGCAGCCCAATGTTCTAAAAAACGAATTTTGGAGTCTTGTAGGAAATGAGCGAAATAATGTGCAATTTTTATTAAAATAAACAATATTTGACTGAAAAAACGTTAGTGGTTTTTTACCCATTTTCAGTTAGAAAATTACGCTTTTTTACCCCTTTTTAATTTTTTTGCGCGCGTTTTGCTTGACCAATGTTGGCAACACTGCTTGCTATGAGTTTTATTTATGATCGGGTTATGTACGTGTGAATTGCCGAAAATCTTCGTAATTAGAACAATATGAACGCGCATCGCTGATTTGGACTCTCACATATTGCTTTTCATTTATATTTTTTTAATAAATGAACATTTTAAGAAGTACATAAAACAATAATATCAATATCATTTTATTTGTATCAAGTATATTTTTTTTTACCCTACCGATAACTCTAAAATATACCAATACCGAAATAAGTCAAAATACCAATAACGCTAAAATACCAATACCGAAATAAGCCAAAATACCGTTAACGCTTAAATGCCAATACCGAAATAAGTCGAAATACCGATAACGCTACCTTATCAAAGTTTTTTGGTTAAAATTCTAAAGAAGTAGTAACCCTTACAAATAAATGGTTTTTAACAACGTTTTTATTAATTAAATTTAATATAAACAAGTAAGAGTTCTATATTCGACTGAGCCGAATCTTAAATACCCTCCACCAGTTGCTTTTATATTAATACTTTTGTAAGTGATCAAATATTTGTAGAAATAAGTTTTCTCATGTCTTAAATAGAAAAACAATTAGGAAAGTATAGTCGGGCATGGCCGACCATATAATACCCTACACCATGAGTATATTTTTAAAATTTTAACTTTTATAAAATTTTTATATTTTGTAAAGAAACTTTTATGTTGAATATTACCATAAATCCAAAATATTTAAGCAATTTATTGATAAAAAACTAAAATTTTTAAATGAGGCTTTATATAGGTCAAATATGGGCCGATCCTCGGTAAATTTGGGAAAAGGATATATTTCTAAATAACAGTTAGTTTTGTTGAGTTTCATTGCGATACAAATGGTTACAAGTCAATTTTAGACGTTTAAGTCATTTTTTGAAGGCGGGTTTGTATGGGGGCTAGGGTCAAATTATAGGCCGATCCTTACGAAAATCTGCAGTATGATTTATACTTATATAAAACTTATTTGTGCCAATTTTTAGAGAGATAGCAGAATATTTGACGTAATTATAGCATAAAAAGTTCAAATCGGGAGGTACGGTTGTATGGGGGCTAGGTGAAATAATGGACCGATTTCAACCATTTTCAATAGGCTTCGTCCCTGTGCCAAAAAACATGCTTGGTCCAAATTTCATCCAAAATTATCTTGAAAATTGCGGCCTGTACCTTGCGCACAAGGTTTACATGGACAGCCAGCCGGACAGACGGACAGACGGACGGACGGACATGTTTTAATCGACTCAAAAAATGATTCTGAATCGATCGGTATACTTTAAGGTGGGTATTGGACCAATATTTTTGTATGTTACAAACATCAGCACAAACGTATAATACCCTCCCCACTATAGTGGTGTAGGGTATAACAAGTAAGAAATTTTAGTTGGGCGAAGCCGACCATATAATATTCTACACCTGTTCCAAAAATAACAAGTGATTTAGTTTTTATAATAGAGCATTTAAGCTGAATTGTACCATCTCTTGTATATATTAAGCCAATTATTGTTTAAAAAAATTGAGAATATTTAAGTTTGAAGATGGCCTTTTATAGAGGCTAGGGACCAATGAGGCCCTATAATTATAAAGTTCATGAGGGTCATTAAGGCTAGTATGGAACATGGTTTTGCTGCTTTTTGTCAACATACTAGTATATTAAACATAATTATGAACTGAAAAGCCATATTCTGCGGGTGCAGTTATATAGGGGTGAAATAATGGATGTTTACCATTTTAACTTATACCCTATACCACTAATGCTTGTAACACCTAAAAACCCAATTAAAAGTACACCAATCGGCTCAAAACCACATTCTGAGTCAATTTAAATGACACTGCTGATTTTTGTAGTGATCGGGCCCCATTTGATACTAGCCCCAATACAAAGTCCCCTACAGCAAATGACTTAAAGGTCAAAATTCATAAACACTACTAACACGATTAAACTCTACATAAATAACTTTGAAGTAAACATGTTCTACCAATATTTAGAAAGATAGTTTATATTTTTCCCATTCGCCAATATGAAACCTCTTTTAAAAAATCTCTTTTTTGGCAAAAATATCTAAAAATATTCGGAATTAAGCTAATTTAAATGCTTTATTATTTAAAAATAATCCACAGTTTGAACAAACTCACTGGTGGTGTTGAAACAAGTATAAATGTATAATCGAGCATAGCCGACCATATGATGGCTATGCTCGATTATACATTTATACTTGTTTCAACTGGTATGGCTTATGAGAAAAAAACATATGTATGAACAAGTTAGAGTGCAATATTTGGATTTGCCAAATAGCCACCACAACCACTTTTATATTAATAGATTTGTAATTGATCCAATATTTGTTAAATATTGGATATTTTAATGCTGGCTTAAAAATACGATATATCAATAAAACTTGACACACATAGGTTCCATGCGAGCCAAAAGGTTTCTGTCAAATTTTATTATGAATTCTATTGATATTAAACTTCAATTTGTAAAATTTTGTTATTGTTGTTGTTGTAGCAGCGACACGTGTAATGTCGGTGTGGCTGGGTTGACAATATCTTGGTCGTTGTTCGTTGAACTCCGAGTCGTTCCGGTGTGAAGAACCGATTGCACAGTGGGGCAGAATGGAAATTTTTGGAAATAAATCTGGCATTTCTAAACGGCTGGTCCGATCGGGATAAAATTTGGCGTGAGCGTAGCCAAGGAGTATTCGAGTTTAAGTTTTGAAGATGAACCCCGCAGATGCCCCAGGGACGGAGCTGTGGCGGCTCAAAGTAGGGTACCTACGACATGTAAAATTTTTAAACTCGTGCCATTTTTTTGTTTTTCACCCAAATACAAAGACTTTTATATTTTCTGAAAGCGCTCGACAAGATCTTGAAAAAACATGCTACTTATCTCTTATAATATCCGAGTTATAGGCATTTTAAAAATTTAGTGATACAAAATTTACCATACCTTGGTCCGCCTTTTTTTTTTGAATACCGGGCGTAATTTTGGACCAAATGGACTCAATTTTTTCTTGTTAGTTAGACAACAAAATTTCCAATAATATACAAAAAATTTCAGATCAATATCATTTACAGATCCAAAAATATACGTTTTTATTTAAAAACTCAAAAAATTTTAGATTTTTGTCGGATTTTGCCCAAAATGTGTCTTAACTCTTTTATTAATAAAATAAAAAAAAATTTCTTTAAGAACATATAACAATTTTATAGTTTTCTAAAATGTATCTTTAAGCAGAACGCTTTGGGGTAAACAACTTGTCCTATTTTTGAAAATGATGCCACTGCGTCCTTTCAAATATGACCTATTTTTTATCAAAACTTCAACTTTGGGCGACATGTTCTAAAATCCCAAAGCTGGGATCAGAAAACTGAAAGCAGTTTTGGAAACCTCAATCTGTTTTCCATTTACTCCAAAAGTATTTTCCCAGCCCTGAAAGAAATGTGGACCCTATGGGCAAAAATGTAAAAATCCCATTTTTGGGATTTTCATTCCTATTTTTGGGAATTGCGGGATGCCCTTTGACCTTTTAAATTTTTTTTTTTTCATTTTCTTATTTGAAATGACAAATTTAACAAGCGTTGAAGATTTCATTGAGTTTTGTTCATAAATAAAGATTTTGTCATATATTACATATTTGTTAAACTTCTAAAACTATGATTTATATCAAAATTTTAATACAAAAAATTTCAAGCCAATATCTCAATTACATTCAAAAATATGTTCATTTAAACCTGTGTCCTTTAATTTCATCTTTTTTCATATTTTAGTATTAAGTATGACAGAACATACATTTGGTGTTGAATAAAATATTTGGACAATTTTTAAATATTATTTAGTTAATTATTTTATTAAAGACTATAACATTGTATATACAATAAAAAAATATAATTTTATTATGAGCCACGCACAACAACACCTAAATCACCCCACACAAACCACCTTTCCCGCCCACCGAAATAAAAACACAATTTAATACAATATCATCAGTTAGTATAATAGCTTTTTTTATTTGAACTGTTTATCTTAAACATAATACAATTAATTCTTACAAACTACTTATATCGTTAATTCCCAACACCACTTATTTTCTCTAAAATAATCTGTCATATTGGTATACATATCCAGAAGGTAATATAATTCCTTTAAATCTTCCTCGTTTTGAGATGATAGAGTTTCATAACAAATCCATCTTTTTCGCATAGTTGAAAGAACAGGATTAGAAGATAGAAGTAAACTATTAAAAATATCTTCATTCTGTGATTGCCTGGAGCATTTTCTTGAGCTGAAAAGTTGAACATGCTTAAAATCTCGATTCCTCGCTTCCTGGGCTTCTTCTGTTAACTCTCCAAGTGGAAGAATATTCGATTCAATTATTATTTGACCATGACACAATACTTTGTGTACTGTTGGTGTTAGTTCCCTCCACGGATACAGAGATACAAGTAATTTAGAAATTTCAGATGTATATTCCCCAAATCGATTTCCATTATTTTTCTCGCCGTATTACCGTCATTGTACTACCGCAACTTGGAAGTGGTTTGTCGATGTTTAATCCCATCTGAACTTTAAATTCTTCTTGGATTCTGCTTTTTTCCGCAGCTCTCAGTTCTTTCAATTCTTCATTATTTTTTGTTGATTTAGTAAGATTCTCTGGCACACTTCTATATTTGAGGTCGTATGCTATGTGTAAAAAGTAATCCAAAAATCGTATTCTGGCATGAAGTGGTGAAATTCCGAAAGACAGGACTTCTTCATTAATACTTCTGCTTTTGTTTATATTTGAGAATTGCGACTTTTTCTCATTACATATTGAGCATCTCCAGAAGGAAGAAGTTTCTGTTATGGCATTGCTGACCTTTCCATCAATCATTGTTAAGCTTAGCTGATATGATACGTTAATAGAGAATTCCTTTATTTTTATGCAAATGGGCTCCAGTGCATTTATTTCATCTTTTAAATATTCCACTAAATCTTTTGTTGTTTTCTTTGACTCCTTTATATATTCAAATCACATTTTGAACCCGGATTAAGGGAATATGAACGAATTTGTAATGGCACTAATGATGACATAAATACACTTTTGTAGTCTGCTAATGTCCGACTTCCACAAGCTTGTTTGTATTCTGGAAGTGCTGATAAACCGTCACATCCCCACTTACACATTAAGACAACATCACAGTTATGAATTTTCCTTAGTTGGTCTTCTGAAAAGTCTGACACAATTCTTGATGCTGTGTTTTCGAGCAAAGATGATATATCAATACAAGCTTCCACATCATTAACAGCAATAGGTGATGGTAGGATAGTTTGTTTTTTTCCTGGATCGCCTTGTATGATGGTAATATATTGTGTCCTTTTTCATGCAGAGCTTTCCTTAAATATTTGGTACTTATTTCGACTGAGACCCAGTTCCAACATAGCGCTATTGCTTCCTCTTCAGTAATATTTGATTGTGATGTTGGAGTTGGTATACTTTCCACAATTCGCTAAAGTCGTTTTGGTGATGCATTAGGAAGAATAGTTGCAATATGTACGGCATCCATAGGTTGGTTTTCCTTTTTCAGCATTTCGTTAAATGTATCAGCAATTTCCTCATTTGAGATTGAAAAAAGTTTTTGTGTGACCCCTTTTTTTTGACCTTGAACATAAGTCTTCGTATGACTTGCAAGGCGCTCCTGCTGATGTGTTGTAAGTTGAGATTTCCGTAGTAGTTTCCATCCAACTACAAAATTTTTAATCGAATTTCTTTTGATTTCCATCCACAGACTTACTTTATACATCAAAAAGTTTAAAAAAGTTTTTAATTTTGATATGCCTGTTTTGTCTACTTTTCTACTATATGTAGTTTTTATATAATTTGAAATGTCTTCAATTCTTTCTGGCCCTTTTGAAGATACACTCCATAAAACGGAACACAACTCTTCGTACTTTAACATATTTTTGAATGTAATTGAGATATTGGCTTGAAAATTCTTGTAAAGAATCGAGAATTTCCATATCTAACTAAAAAAGTTATTAAGGGATAAATATGGACTAAATTGTTGAAGCTATCTGCTACCCTATTAAAATTTTGATAAAAATCATAGTTTTAGAAATTCAACAAATATGTAATATATGACAAAATCTTTATTTATGAACAAAACTCAATGAAATCTTCAACGCTTGTTAAATTTGTCATTTCAAATAAGAAAATGCAAAAAAAATTGAAAAGGTCAAAGGGCATCCCGCAATTCCCAAAAATAGGAATGAAAACCCCAAAATGGGATTTTTTTTACATTTTTGTCCATAGGGTCCACATTTCTTTTATTGCTGGGAAAATACTTTTAGAGCAAATAGAAAACATATTGAGGTTTCCAAAACTGCTTTCAGTTTTCTGATCCCAACTTTGGGATTTTTAGAACATGTCGCCCAAAGTTGAAGTTTTGATAAAAAATAGGTCATATTCGGAAGGACGCTAAAGCGTTCTGCGTAAAGATACCTTTTAGAAAACTATAAAATTGTTATATGTTCTTAAAGAAAATTTTATTTTATTAATAAAAGAGTTAAGACACATTTTGGGCAAAAAAAAAAACGGCAAAAATCTAAAATTTTTTGAATTTTTAAATTAAAAAACGTATATTTTTGGATCTGTAAATGATATTGATCTGAAATTTTGTGTATAGTATTGGAAATTTTGTTGTCTAACTAATTGAGTCCATTTGGTCCAAAATTACGCCCGGTATTCAAAAAAAAGGCGGACCAAGGTATGATAAATTTTGTATTACTTAATTTTTAAATGCCTATAACTCGGATATTATAAGAGATAAGTAGTATGTCCATGCATGTTTTTTCAAGATCTCGTCGAGCGCTTTGTATTTGGGTGAAAAACAAAAAAATGGCACGAGTTTAAAAATTTTACATGTCGTAGGTACCCTACTTTGAGCCGCCACAGCTCCGTCCCTGGGGCATCTGCGGGGTTCATCTTCAAAACTTAAACTCGAATACTTCTTGGCTACGCTCACGCCAAATTCGCGATCGGATCAGCCGTTTAGAAATGCCAGATTTATTTCCAAAAAATTTCCATTCTGCCCCACTGTGGATTGTCGTGGGAACGTGTAAAATTTTGTGAAGATATCTGCATTCAAACGGAAGTTATTAAAAATAAACACATTTTTATCGGGGAATATATAACTTTGTTTGGGAGGTATATGAAGTTGTGAAACTATTCCGCAAATTTTCAAGCGGTATCATGGAGAAACAAAAGTGTGGTGATTTTCATGGAATTGTGTTACCCAGTTTTTGTGAAAATTACATTAGAATGTGTAAAAAAGACCAACGGACATAGCTCAATCGACTTAGAATTTGATAAGGACCCAGAATATATATACATTGTTGGGTATCAGATGTATATTTCTCGGTGTTACACACGAAATGACAAAGTTATATATACTGATGATGGTGGAGGGTATAATGAGAGTAATTGTGTTTTTGTTTATTTTGTCGCCGCTTGTTAATGATTGAAAACAAAAACAACGATTAGCAAGTTTTTTTCTTATTTATCACAGTCAGTGTAATCTATGAAATGATTTTTTTGGTAAAGATTAAAAAAGATCTGAGAGTATATTCGGCAGAGCCCAATAAAAGCTTTATACCCTTCACCACTTTAATGGGGAGGGTATTTTGGGTTTCTGCTTATGTTTGCTCGCCTTAAAGTATACCAATCGACTGTAATCAAACTACAGGTTTCAATAGAATTTGGCAAATGATCTTGTATGATACTGGAGACGAAGCTTGTAAATAAAACCAAATTCTATACTAGCCTTTATAACCCTCACGAATTTTATAGTTTTGGGGCCTCATTTGACCCTGGCCCCTATAAAAAGCCCCCTTTTTTGACTTAAATGTCCAACTTTTATTCAACAAGAAACATAACTAAAATTCTTTATTATGAAAACTTACATTCACACTGTGAATATTTTTTTCTCGCGACTTTGGAAATGAAATCACACGAGCGATATTTAAATTTAAGGAGTGGAAAATAAATTTCTCTTAAGAAACGAGTACAAATTAATAAAGTAGAGCATAAAAGAGAACGAAGTCGACTTAAAATTGTCGGCGGCGGCTGCTTTAATTCTACTTTAATTCTCAAGAGAGAGTGTAACTCGTGAATCTTAATGAAGAAATTGTGTATGGTATAGCCATATTGGTTACTTATTTTGAAAGGAGGATCAAATCCGGAGAAATACACCTAGGCTTCTATCGGGCCTGTTGTGAACTCCTTAACCAGTGCCTCAGGTGGGAATCGAACCCACCATCTCCGGTCGACCACACTAGAACACTAACCTTCCGGAGGCCATAGCCATATTAGAGAACAAATAAAAAATGTTTAAATTAAGAAGACACACATTTACATATTTTTTTTTTGCAAAATATAATTAATATAAAAAAATGTAAGCATAATAGTTCCGAAACAACGTATTGCACATTCACAAATTAGTTCCGAAACAACGTATTGCACATTCACATCTATTAAAAAAATATAATAACGAATATACATATCGGGAGTATTGAAAATTATAAAATATCGTTTGTACAAATTTTGTACATTTTTAAAATATAATTTGGTCAATAATAATTCATTTTGTTACAGAATCAAAAATAATTGGTGTTACAGTCTATAGCCTGGTTAATAAAAACATTAAAAAAATTGAGTCGATTTAAGTCGAATGTTCCGGCGGCGGCTCAAGTACCTAAATATAGTAGTATAGACTCAGCGCCGACTCGATGCCGGTCAACTTCGACCTCTTTAGTGCCTTTTTGAAGAAAGGCACCATGAGCAAAATTTTCCGCGTTTGGCACACCAAAAAGCACCGCAAATAGTGCTAAAAGCACTAAGTTGGCAACACTGATAGCAAGAGCTTAAAAATTACAAAATTTATCTTTAGTTGCTTGACAGCATTCAACAAAGTATGTTGATGTCGCTTTGTTTCAGAAATTGCAAACAAAATTTGTAAAAACAGCGACATCATTTGCAAACAAGAGAATAACTTGCAAAAAACTCATACACTCCAAAAACTTTCAGGAATGAATAATAATAAAATTACATAAAAACGATATTTTTAATAGTTTTTTAAACATTTTATATAAAAAAGTTAATCTTTGTGAAGAAATAAACATTTTTTTCTTTGGATTTACCATTTTACTTGTTTTAAAACTTGATCATAACAAGCGTAATTAATTTCTAAGTGTTTTTTTTTAACATTTTCTCACCACTACAATAACAGTTTCTCTTTCTGCGCTTGGCTGGTCTAAAGGCATATTCAGATAATATTATTTTTAAATAATGTCAATTTTTAACTTAAGGGGCAAGATATATTAAAATTAATTGATGGCAAATATTTCCCAATATATTAGTTTCATTTCGATTTTCATTATTTTTTTCATCACTTGTTTAATTCTTTATTCAAGTCTGTATTCGAACAAAGAATATTTTTTAGGCGAAAACTATGTTTAAATAATGCGTTTTTTCAAATTTTGATTATTAATATTTTCTTTAACACTTTTAAACATTTTGTGTTATTCCTTATTTAAATCTATATACAAATTCGAAATCTATATTATCATCATAAATTTAAATAAGTAATATGTTTAATGTATTCTTTCCTTAACTTAAAAATCAGTTGGAAATGAATATACCAATATTTTGGAAATATATATTTTTTAAATTTATGAAAATTATTATTCTTTTGTTTTATCGTGGTCTAATGTGTAGTAGTTATTCAAAAAACAAAAGTCCATTTTAGAATCTTTCAAGTGTTTACTTCAACACTGCAGTACCAAATTAGAAATTGCGCGATTTGAGTTTTGGTCATAAATTGCGTACATATGTATATTTATTGATAAGTCCCTCTTATGACTACTTCCATGAACCTAATGAATCAATTATTATGATATATAACTGTAAATATTTATACTAAAAAGTTCCCTCTTCCAAATAAATATTAGTAATTTTAAAGATTTCCATATATTTCGGTTAACCTATTTTCTAGGAATGGTAAATTTTCGGTTAACCGAAACCCCGGTTTCTTCAAAAGTCGGTTCTTTATTAACACTAGACATGGCAGAGCGAAGAATCAAGCAATACGGACGGAATGACTATAGTGGACGTGATTTAATATTAAGAAAATATTAAATCAATATATCTCAGAAATTGTAACAGTTAGATTCCTCAAAGCCACCCCCTGAGCTTTTCATCAGGTGGTGGCTTGGAACCCCCTATAAATTATATAGGAAAACTTGATACTGTAGAAGCTAGGATCTTAAAATTTGATATATAGAACTTTGATATTTATTTGAACATTTAAAAAAGGGCGGATTTTCAATGGGGGGATCCTTAAATCCTTATTAGCGTTCGGAAAAATTGGCGAACTTGCAATAATTTGAGTGGCATCTCCCATGTGTGTGTTTTTTTTTTTGCTTTTAATGCAGCAAATCACACTGGGTCTACATCAATTTGATGTATGACAAGGGCACATATATTAAGCCGTTCTCGAGATATGGGTCGGTAAAGTCGCCAAACTACTAAAAAATCGAAATTTTAAAAATTTTGAGACCCCAGTGTTGACATCTTTCAATTATTCTCAAACTTCGGCAAACTCAAAGGTTTTAAAATTGTATGTAAAACATTATCGTCAACCAAGAATCTATAAAATGAATTGACTATTTACATATCTGCCTACAACTATGTTAATACATTTACATACGAGAAAACTATAACAACACCACAAACTCCCCTTCTCACTTTAAAGGACTCTTAACTTGGGATTGATATAAAATCAAACGAAAACACAATTGAATGTAAAGCAGGTAGAAAAGCAAAAGCCGTCAATTAAAGGTGATTAATTGATTGTTCATTTAAATAAACACACGACACTCTCAATTTACATCTAAGACATAATTTGTTTGTTTGAACTGCTTCTCTACCAATTCATTGACTTCGTAGTATGTTCCTTACTACCAGTGGAGTGTGCATGTCTGTCTGTAGTTAAGTAGTTACGTGTGTATAATTTACGAATAAGGGAGGATGCTGGCTGGTTTACCTGCTAAGACTGTCAGAAATAAGTAATTAAGTTATAATCTACAAAGTTGGTAGTTTGAATATTGCACACCCTATAAAGTACTTACCAATACTTGCAATCAGTGTAATTTTTAAATATCACTAACGAGATTGTAATGAAAATAAGAAGTTGTAGTCAACCGACATACATACATACATACATACATACATACATACATACATACATACATACATACATACATACATATATACAGTGGAACTCTGGAGCACTTTCTTTGACACTGTCAGGCATTAGTCAAAAATAGATATAAGTATCTTGGAAGTGAAGTTATTTCGGAAATAACATTGTTGACTAACAGTGATTGACCCGATTGTGGCCTAGGTGTATTTCTTCAGATTTGATGTAGTATATACAATGATTGAAAGAATCTTAGAAATTAGGTTCAGGAAACTAAGTTTCTAAACTTAGTGAACAGTGAACCAATTATTGATCGAAAATTAGATACACTATCTTTATTGTATATAAAAGCAATATTCTAAATTTCTTTGCTAAATTTTGTATTAATATCACCAGCTCACCAGTAATGAGCTATGTGCGTCTTATTAATTTTTGAAAGGGAACGTTGTATGAACATATTTAGACCTATCACGTATAGGTTTTTCGTTAAAAATAATATTTGCAATTTGTTAAATATCTGGTAAGTATACTTTCATAATTTACTCTGCTAATATAACTACAGATTCAGAAACATTTGTATCTAAATTGTACATATGTATAACAAGAATTGTTATTTTGGGATTGATTTTGTGAATTCTCTATATTATTTGTTTCTATATTCAGATTTCAATTGGTGGCTGCAGAAAATTCAAATTTTCATATTTTAATTTATTAATTTTTAATTGGCATATTATCGCATGTAGGGTACAGGCCATAGATCCATATAATTACTTGAACAAATGGTAATTCATTTGTATTGTTGTTATTTCGACAACTTAGAAAAACATTTAGATTTGTTTATTGTAAGAGTATTAATTTTAAGCTCTTTTTCTTCTGTTTATTCCTTTTTTTCCTTTTTTAATTTTCAATTCATTTTTTTCTATTGATAAAAATTGTTTTGGCACTGACTGCCGTACTGAGTCGTCTGCGAATATGCAGGTTCAGCAGTAATAATCAGAGAATCCATAGCCTCATTGTAATGCCAGTAGAACGAGTGCAAATGGTTATTGTATGTGGGTTTATTTTGATTTGATCTATAATCATCGTATGAATGTTTTTACGGGCATTTCTTGGTATGTAATTGTAAAGTGGTTGGGATGTTTGGTTGTGTAGACCTTTCAATTCCTAAGGGCTTATTAAAACACAATCCGATTAGCATTTATAGTTTAGAAAAAAGTCATTGACAATGAGTTAAGGGGTGGCTTGGTAATCGGTATTGTATATTTGTTTTATTCAAGTTGTTATGAATGCATGTACTTACAATGTTGTTAAGAAATGTTACATTTTCAACAACTGTTATAAAGGTTTAATTATGCTAGTCTATGCCACCAGAGTTGTGTATTCTGCTTATTTTTGTTTTTAATGATTTTTTATATTAATATCTTGTATTTATTAACCTGTTTGACAATTATTCATTAAATACATCCTTGAAGATGTTAAAACCATTAATAACTCACTGTTACAGAATCACAGCAAAAAATTACCTCTACACGTGACCAGCGTAGTTTGTAGGTTTAGAGTAATTTACGATCCGTAATTTAATTTCCTATTATACCCCGAAAATCAGAAGCTAGTCCCAAAAAACGGATTTTTACCAAACTATTGACGGACTTAAAAATTTTTATGATATACTTATTAGCTGAAAGATCCTGTATATGAGACTGTTGTTAAATACGAAGCAGTCCAAACAAGTAAGAGTGTTATATTCGAGTGTTATATGGGTTGGTGTTATTATGGACTGATCCTCATAAAAATTGGTAGAGAGATTTCGCTTCCAATAGAACTTATCAGTGGCATCGCTGTACTAGCATTTTTAAGCCATTAATGAGCGATAAAGTAATTAACTGATGGGGACCTTAAATAGGCGGTAGGAACAAAACACCCATTGAGTTTTGAAGAGAGAATTAGCTTACACAAAACTTGTTTATGTCGAATTTCATAAATCTACTAGTATTTTTAAACCAGTACTGAGTTTTAAAGTCATTTTCTGAAGGTGCCTTATATGGGGTAGGGTCAATTGTAGACCGATCCTCGTACAATTTCGTAGAACGATCTTGGTTCCTACAATTTCATCGCTTTACTCGTTTTTCAAGCCCAATAATTCATTTCCTGATAGGGACCTTATATGGGGGTAGGGTCAATTAAGGCCCGATCCACATAAAATTTGGTTAAGAGATTTTGGCTAGCAAGGAACTTAATAGCGCCGAATTTCACTTTTTACCTTAAAGGATTTTTCTGATTAAGGCATATTCCACATAAAATTTGGTAAGGAGATTTTGGCTTGTGAAAAACTTACTTCTGTGAAATTGCATCGATATACTCGTATTTTTAAGGCAGTAATGAGCTTTAAAGTAATTTTGTGGAGGGGACTTATATGGGGGTAGGGTCAATTATAGACCGATCCACATAAAATTAGGTGGAAAAGTTTTGGTTCCTAAGATACTTACTTATGTCAATTTTCTTCGCTATATTCTTGTTTTTACGCCCATAATTAACGTTAAAGTCGTTTTCTGAAGGGGACCTTATATGGGGGGTAGGGTCAATTATGAACCGATCCACATAAAATTGGTAGAGAGATTTTGCCTCGTATAAAACTTACTTCTGTGAAATTTCATCACTATACACGTATTTTGAAACCAGTTATGAGCGTAAAAGTTATTTTATGAAAGGGACCTTATATGTCAACTATGGACCGATCCACATTAAATTTGATAGAGAGATATTGCCTAGTATAGAAACTTATTTTTAGGAAATTTGGTAAAGAGATTTTGGCTAGTATAAACTTACTTCTGTTAAATTTCATCACTTTAGTTGTATTTTAAGCAAGTAATTTTATGGAGGGGTCTTTATATGAGGGGTAGGGTCAATTATTGACCGATCTACATAAATTTCGCAGATAGGTTTTTGGCTAGTAAGAAACTTACTTATGTCAAATTTCATCGCTATACTTGTATTTTTAAGCGAGCAATGAGCGTTAATGTCATTTTCTGAAGGGGACCTTAAATGGTGGGTAGGGCAATTATGGACCGATATACATAAAATTTGGTTTTGAGATATTGGCTTACATAAAACTTATGTGTGTCGAATTTCATCGCTATATTCCCATTTTTAAGCCAGTCATGAGCGTTAAAGTCATTTTCTGAAGGGGACGTTATATGGGGGGTAGGGTCAATTATGGACCGATCCACATAAAATTTTATAGAGAGGTTTTGGCTAGTAAATAACTTACATATGTCAAATTTTATCGTTATACTTTTGTTTTTAAGAGCGTAATGAGCGTTAAGGTCATTTTTTGAATGGGACGTTATATGGGGGGTAGGGTCAATTATAGACCGATATACGTAAAATTTGATTGAGAGATATTGACTTGCATGAAACTTATGTGTGTCGAATTTCATCGCTATATTCCCATTTTTAAGCCAGTAATCAGCTATTTAGTCATTTTCTAAAGGGGACCTTATATGGGGGGTAGGGCCAATTATGGTCCTATGTCCGCCATAATGCAGAAATGTTTTTCAGACATCAAAAACTGACAGGAATGACAAAATCAATATACCCCCCCATCTTTTTTGATGGTGGGTATAAAAACACTTCCAAAATTATGTCCGACCATTCGAAATAACGGACTTTGTTCGAAATGCAGGCATATTTACACTAATTATGAACTCAAAAGGCCTATTAAAAGCAGGGAAATATAATTAATAAGTTGCATGTATCCATTAAAAAAGTTTAAGTGCGAGTTTTTTATTTTTTTATTATCAGGTTAAAAGTTTTTCTAAACTTAATTTACCAAATTCCATCGTGAAGCAGTGTTTCTAAGTGGAATTTTGAATTCTAAAAGTAAAATTGTAAATTTTACAAATAAAGCATATTCAAAGAAGAGAAAAATGTTTATTTATAAACAAAGATTAAAGCTATTAATGTAAAATGTTTAAAAAAAGTATTAAAAATATTGTTTTTATGTATTTCTTATATTATGCATTCCTGAAAAGTTTTTGGAGTGTACTAGTTTTTCGCAAGTTATTCTCATGTTTGAAAATATTGTTGTTGTTTTTAAATTTTTTTGCAATTTTTACGCTCTTGCTATGATCGGGTTGTGTACGTGTGAATTGCCGAAAATCTTCGTAATTAGAACAATATGAACTCGCAACGCTGTTCTACACTCATAATTATGTTAAATATACAGGTATATCGATAAAATGGGGCACAACTAAGTTTTATAGAAATCTTGGTGACCCTGCCAAGTTTCATAAAGATCGGGCCACAATTGATACTAGCTCCCATACAAAGTCTTCTTTAGAAAATTACTTGAATGTCCAAGATTAACTTATAAACACAAATAACGCGATGAAATTCAGCACAATAAAATATTATGTAAATATAAATATATTCACAAAATTTTATCGGGCTTGGTCAATATTTGCCCCTAGCCCCCATATAAATCCTCTTTCAGAAAATTAGTTTTTCATCCATAAATTGCTTAAATATAACGGGACAGTAATATTGAATATAAATGCTTTATTATGAAAAATAAATCACATTTAATATTTATAACTGGTGTAGGGTATCATATGGTCGGCCACACCCGACTTTCTTACTTGTTATACCCTACACCACTATAGTGGCGAGGGTATTATGCGTTTGTGCTGATGTTTGTAACACCCAAAAATATTGGTTCTAGACCCACCTTAAAGTATTCCAATCGGCTCAGAATCACTTTCTGAGTCGATTTAGCTATGTCCGTCTGTCTGTCTATGTGTCCATGTAAACCTTGTGCGCACGCTACAAGTCGCAATTTTCAAGATAATGGGAAGTTTTTTGCAAAAAAAGATTGCTAAGTCATGGTCAAAAATTTAAATTTTAAAATTAAAACTTAAATATTTTTGTTTTTACACCAAAGGTAACTATGCACTGATAGATACCTATTTGTTGAAATTATGGGCATAAGTCATAAACAATAAAAAATTAGTAGGAATGTATAGTCGGGCATGGCCGACCATATAATACCCTACACCATGAATATATTTTTAACATTTTTATTTTTTATAAAGAAACTTTTATGTTTAAATTTCTAAATGAGGCTTTATATAGGTCAAATATGGGCCGACCCTCGGTAAATTTGGGAAAAGGATATATTTTTAAATAATAGTTAGTTTTGTTGAGTTTCATTGCGATACAAATGGTTAGAAGTCAATTTTAGATATTTAAGACATTTTTTGAAGGGCCGATCCTTACGAAAATCTGTAGTGTCATTTATACTTATATAAAACTTATTTGTGCCAATTTTTATAGAGATAATAGAATATTTGGCGTAATTATGGCTTAAAAAGTTAAAATCGGGAGGTACGGTTGTATGGGGGCTAGGTGAAATAATGGACCGATTTAAACCATAAAGATTCGTCCATGTGCCAAAAAACATGCTTGGTCCAAATTTCATCAAATTATCTTGAAAATTTCATCAAATTATCTTGAAAATTGCGGCATGCACCTTGCGCACAAGCAGTGTTTACTTTTACTAATATATTAGTCAGCATTTGCCGCAAAATACATATTTTTATCACTCGTCATACTAAAAATATTTAAACTTTTTCAGATTTAAATAACA